>NW_023605133.1:0-27513 GCF_014898055.3 Talpa occidentalis
ATCTTTCTGACATTGGAATAGGGAAGGATTCTTAAAGAATCTTAGTAAAAGATTCTTCATTTATAGATGAAGAAATGTAAGAAAAATATTGCAAGAAACTGAAAGAAAAACTATTTTCAGGGCACATAACCAACAGAATTGAAAGCAAGTATAAAGACCCCCTAAAAATAATAAGGGAAAAAGAGAATCAATGCAATAGAAAAATTGTCAGAATCTTCAAATAACTTTTTTCATAGAATAGAAATTATACGTAGGTAACTATCTGAAGACTTATTCAACCTAATTATTTATAAGGAAAGTAAAAATCAAGATCATGGCTAGATTATATTTAGAATCTTTCAGTTATCAATAATTAAAGGTCTATCAGACCAGGTTTTGGCAAACATAGAGAAATGGACTCATCTATACCTATCTAGGGTAGAATAAATCAATAAACTCATTTTTGGAGAAATGGCTTGTAAAATGTAATATTTCTTTATCCATAGTCCAGCAGTTCCTCTCCAGGATAGGATATACACCCAAAGGACATTCTTACAAACATGTTCCAAGAGACATAAGCAATTGTGGGTCATAATTTAGTCTTTCACATGAACCAAACACTGTGAACAGCAAAAATTAATGCACAGCAATGAAGCAAGTTGTATGGGAAACAGCTGAGGCTCAAGGGACAAGAAGGAAAGGATGGTTTAGTTTTCTTCCACATGCATAATAATATAGAGTCATTTTACAACATTCCAGGGGGTATACATAAGTATGTCTGGAACTAGAAAATGGGAGGATAAAAAAAAATGTTATACAGAAATAATGACTGCTAACTTTTTATTTCCTTTTAATTTATTCACTTCCAAGTGAAAGGTGAGGTCACATTAAGCATCCTGTTTTATTTCTCCCAAAGTACGTTTCACATCAGATATATAACCCTGAAGGGGACATAAATTAACTTTGGGGAAGTGGTAAAAAACTTAAATAATACAATAATTATTGGCCTTCCAAAGAATCACTATATATGAAAGAGATTACAGTGTAATTACGGCATGAAAATCTCATTGGCAGGAGATGGAGCTAGTGATAAAATAATTGCGAAAACAATATCTTAATGTGATAGTATGAGTTTTTCCTTATTTGAATAGAACAGTAAGAGCAAAAATCCCCTGGGCCTACTTGAATGACAAGGGTATATGTTTCCAGGCTCCAGTACCTGAGAGGCATTGACAGTCTCTAGGTTAGTGATAAAAATCTGTGCTCTATCTTTATTAAAACCTACCCTCAATTATCCAAGTTAAGATACTGGAATTTTCTGGCATACAAAACAGAGAAGTTTGATAACAAAATGTGTTATCAGGAATGGAGAAGCAGATAATATTGTTCATCATAGCTTACTTATCCTTTCATATGAGCCAAAAACTGTAATCAGCAATGACCAGCAACAAGTTAACAAAGTAATTATAATATATATTATATATATATATTCAATCAGTGGGATGTTATACAGCAGTGAAACTAAAAACCACAACTACATAAAATATATTGGATAATCTTAGTAATAAAATGTTTAGTCAAAAAAAGAAACTACCAAAACCACATATCATATATGACAGGTTTTGTGAAGGTCAAAACAACCAAACTTTAAAATGCATGCTATTTAAGCATCCACATAAGTGTGAGTATGTTAATATATAAATTATATCCTAACGCTAGTGTACCTTGAAAACAAAATTCAAGATGATTATTTCCTGGGTGTCAGGCAGGAAGAAAGAGAATAAAAAATAATATAGGGAAAGACTAATTGGTAAATCTCCAAGTAAGTTCTTGAAAGGATTGTAGGCTCTAGCTGTTCATGGTGTTATTTTTTAAAATCACATTGTGTTGATCTGAACGAATTCACAAAATTGGAGCCACATACAAAACTACA
This sequence comes from Talpa occidentalis, assembly GCF_014898055.3. Classification (NCBI taxonomy): domain Eukaryota; kingdom Metazoa; phylum Chordata; class Mammalia; order Eulipotyphla; family Talpidae; genus Talpa; species Talpa occidentalis. The sequence goes on from NW_023605133.1 coordinate 1,913, forward strand.
TATTTAGAGAATATAACTTCCTACCTCAACATGTATACTTGCTTCACTTGCCCTCCAGCACAGTTTCAGTGCCCTTACACTACCATATTACTCCTCTCTCCCTTCTCTTTTCCCACTATTTGCCCACACTGATAAACACCATATTTTTCAGAGTTGGAGGTTTCTTGCTTGTCTTTCTATTGACAGTTCGTTTTCCTTGGTTATTTATAGTCCACAAATGAGTGAAATCAATCAATGATTGTATTTCACTTTCTGACTTTTTTCACTAAAGATATCACCACAAGATCCATCCATATATTCCCAAAAAGCACTATTTCATCTTTCTTTAAATAAATATTGAGTCATATTCTACTGAGTATTGAGCATATATATGCTACACTTCTTTATCCAATCATTTGTTGATGGGCATTTAGGGTGATTGCATGCTTGGACTATTGTGAATAATACTCCTATGAACACGGGCCTTCACAAATCTTTTCATTTTAGTGTTTTCATATTTTTCAGATAAACACCTAGAAGTTGAATTGCTAGATCTTATGGTATTTCCATTTTTAGTTTTTAAGGAATATTCATACTATTTTCCATAGAGGCTACATCAATTTACCTTCCCACCAACAGTGACTGAGCATTTCTTTTTCTCATGGTGTTATTTTTAATTCCTTGAAAATGAAATATGGATGATGTAGCTCATGAACCTAGAATTATGATTATTTTATATTATTTAAAATAAAATATTTTCTCTTTTGTGAACTCAATACATAGATAAATGTATTTTTCCAACATGTTGGCATTATACTGTTGAATAAATCAAATTAAATGTGTTAATTTTTATAGATAAAGTCCACATTATATTTTCAATATTCAACAGAAACTTTAATATAACACATAAATCAATTCATTCTGAATTAATTTCCATGTAAGAAATCTAAAAATAAAAGTAAAACATGAAACCTAATGTCTTAAGGAAACTTTTCATAAATTGTTGTTTGCAGAAGCCTCTATCAATAGTCACAGATTTCTTTTTTTTAAATTACCAGTATATCATTATTTTACATCCTTGAATAGTCATAGATTTTTTAATCACCTCTGTGCAGTATCTGTCCCCAAGGTCTAAATCCCATCAATACAGTAACCTTTCGGGTTGTACATAAATTCTTCCTTGTTACAGTGATAATGATTCCTGCAGCACAGATAGGCCATCTACTACTCTTTGCTTCATTAGCCAGAACCTCCCTACAAATACGTCTGATGATCAAATAACATGACCACAAGATCCTATTAACATTTAATTACACCTAATTTGTCAATTCTTCCATCAGTCCCACATTTAGTTTTACTTCATCATCCTGGCATTGGAGGCTTTGATTAAATCTTCAGTTGTTGCTTTCCAAAGCAAATGTAATTGGGGTGTTAGTATTAAAAACTTGTTGGCAAACCCAGTATTTCTGAGAGTTGGTAGTTCACCAAGAACTTTTCTGAATTACCAATGAATGAAAGAATCATGTTCATGGGACATGAGTATGTTTGGAAAACATGAGAGCATGATAGCTGTGAGTTCTGCCCTAATGGACACATAAATACATTCAGATATTTTTGTTATGGTAAATATTCTCTGCTATTTCAATAGAAAAAGAATCAGAATAGTTGACAGGTCCTATGCAGCACAGATCTAAGGTAGCATTAATCTCAGTCCAACATGAAAGGAAAAATGGTGTAAAATGTAAATAAATGCCAGTAACTGCTGACTTCTCAGGAATGAGATTATATTAAATTTCAACAAGAAATTTGTAGATTTTGAAGGTTCTGAATGTTCTTGATGTAGCAAGTGTCACTGTAAATACGGTTACATTTATTTATTTATTTATAATTTTTGTAAAAGATTTATTTATATATGCATACAAGAACTGGGGTACAGGCCAGAGGTGTGTGTGTGTGGGGGGGGAGGTGAGAAGATTCACCAGAAACAGAGTGGGAACAGAACAGGCAGATTGACTGAAATATACTGCTAAGGGGAGCTGCGGATGAGACAGGAGAGGTCTGCTGTGCCATGTGGATAGCTCCCTGGCTGCTGCTGATAGCTTCATAGGTTGCGCTTTAACCCCTTGCACCACCAGGGAGGCCCAGTAGTGTTACATTTAATGTATCATTTAATCCTCCTCACAACTATTCTAAAGTGGGGTGCGGTGCTATTAGATCAACTGTTTTGCAGCTGAGGAAACTGAGGCTTTACGAAGTTAATCAATTTGCTTAAGTTCACACAAAGAGAAAACTGACAGGTTTGCTAAGACAATCACAGACGTCTGACTACAGCCTGGGGTCTTCACTATTTTTATATTGTCTCTTCTTGCTTTGACTCAGTATGACTATAGCAATATTCCTTTCACTTTAAAATGAACATGATCCATTTAACATCTTTTTGCATATTTTACAATATTTTGAAAAGTAGGAAATGTTATGTTTCTAGTTTCCTCTCCATATCATTATATACTTTCAAATTATGTTTAAAAATATGTCTTGTCCTCCCTGGTTGCGCAGGCGGTTAAGCGCGACACAGCTTCACAGCTGTGTGCAGCCTCTGCAGGGCCAGTTTGATCCCGGCCTGCCAGCGAGAATCCCACATGGCGAAGCAGACCTCTCCTGTCTCACCCTCTGCTGCCCTCAGCAGTGTGTTTCATCAGTCTGTCTGTTCTGTTCCCTGCTCTGGCTCCGGTGAATCCTCTCACCCTCCTGCGCATCTGGCCTGTACCCTGCTTCCTGTATGAAAATAAATAAATCTTTTTTTAAAAAAAAAAGTCTCATTGTCTTAAATCTCACTGAAGAAAAGTAAAATACAAAATTATGCTACATTGTTAGAAACTGAAATTCATACCATGAAAAATAAAGTTTCAAATAATGCAATTTATTACATTTCAAGTAAATTAAGACTCTATGAAAATATGTATTTCCTCAATTCATGCTTATCTCATTTTCAACACAATATTCACTTTTAAATGAAAGTTCAAAAATTTCTGAAATTTGAGACCTAACACTTATAAGAATATGGAAAATGTTACCCCCGCCCCCCCAAAGCATAATACGTAACCTCTATAGCTGGGTTTACAACATTAACTTGGTGTAAAATTCCTAACTTTGCAGCACTTCTAATAAGGAATCTTGGAGTCATGTGGGACCCAAAACTAATATTGAATCAATAATATTTGTGTCTGCTAATATTTGTTTTGTAATTTAATGTATGTATATCAGATTTCCATATTCTCTTTATGGTGAGCTCAGTGGACAACACTGTTCACTTTTGAGTTCACTAATCTGAGGTATTTGATAAACCATGTGTGCGCAATGGATAGAAACCAGAAATGTGTGGTAATTAAAGATCATAAGGGTAGGAATGTCTGACAATGGTCTAGGATCTAGGTCTGAGAGCAAAATTCTAGCAGTGTATTTGATAATAGATCCTAATAACACAAGGGAGTAAAAGTCATATAAACATGCTAATGAGCCAAACTAACTGTATTGTATAGAGATGCACTTTCGGTGATTAGCTGTTAAACTATAAGGAGGTGATGACTATAAATCAGAAGAGCAGATACTTTGGGGGCAGGGAATAGTTATAATTGGGATGAGGAACAAAAGGAAGTTCCTGAGGTGTTGGGCAATGTTATAATTCTTGATCTGGGTGTTAGGAACAAGAATATTCATGTTAGATCATCCAACTTTACTCTTATTTTTCTGTGACCATGTTTTATTTATGTCAAAACTGGATTTTTAAAAGTGAAATCAGGTGAAATTGACTTACTCTGTATTATTACAGAATAAAAAGAAAGAGCTGGTATCTGGATATTACAAAGAGGCATCTTTGAGCTCAATGTGCAAAGTAAGTGACAGACACTATTAAGAAGAAATGTGCAACTGACTTGCTTCTGAAATGACTTGTTTCTACATGTTTCTGAAATGATGACAACATCACTTGTGTGGATATTCTGTAAAAGGACCTCTACGTAAGGCACAGGCTGGGTGGATGATTTCTGAGATCTATTTCAACTCCAAAATTCCATGGCTTTTTAACAACAAAATCCCACATTTAAGTGGTTAAAAAAAATCCAATGCATTTTTAAATCAAAGCACTGGGAAGCTCAAGTCCTGTCTTGCTTCTGAAGTTCATCAGTTAATATGCAAATTGTGCTTGTGACTATTTTTATGTACATGTTTATGTTCATGCATTTTTAACAGTGACCCAAACTAATTTTTTTAAAAAAATTACAGTATAGATCTAGGCCATGGTGATAAAATCACCAGGCTGAAAAATGAAGGGTATTATGACTAGAAGGAAGAAACATGATATTTGGGTAGGAATTTTAATAATTTCACTTTTAAGAAATAAGAATGACACTACCATAGTTCCAAATATTTTCACAAATATCAAACATCTCATGTCTCCTACAAGGAAGGATTACTATCTTCCCTTAACTACAAGGAATCTGGCTACAAACAGGTTAAATGGTTCCCTGAGGGCACACTGCTTCCAAATGTGAAATTGAGACTTATCCCCAGGCATCTGAGTCCAGAATCTGTGCACTTACATTAGGTTTAATTTAGCTACCTCCTACTACATAAAAACTAGACACTCATTAGTTTAATTAAATTTTCATCATACAACTTGGTAATGAAAGTTGAGTCTTTGGGATAACATAATCTAACTACATGCTTTATAATAATGACACAGCATGGGTTATTTATTTTTGTTATTTTACACAAATGCAACAAGTAAGTTTATTATTCTTTGGCCCTGAAGATACTATCAATATAATGTGTCCTAGGTCTGAAGCTCATGTTCAGAAATTATACACATAAAAAAATGTATTGACTACAAAAATAAACTTTAAGACCAAAAGAACAAATGAGTAGTTCCCAGCAGGGAAATGGAAAGGAAAATGGGTAAATCAGGTAAAGACAGGGAATTGAATGGTGAGGATGTTCAACTACTTGATTTTTAATGATGCATACCTGTATTTATAAATGTTATAATGCTATGTTATTTCAATAAAACATTATTTTGAAAATTTGTAAACTAATTCAGACATAAAACAGTCCTTCTAATTAAGATGGTAGAGAGTCATAAATAGGGAGTTGGATGTCATTTTATTCCTTGTTTTTTTAGAGTTGAAATGAGGTGATGAATTTTATCTATGGAGTTCCAAAGTAACCAGAGGAGCCACTCATGTAAATGGTAAATTCCATGTGGAAAAACAACTCACTGGTTGTTTAATGAGCTGCTCTTTGGAATTACCTGCTCTGCTAATTTTTCTGAATGGCCAGGTGAGTCGGAGCTACATGGGTAGTTGCTATGGCCAGGTGAGTAGGAGCTACATGTTTAGTTGTGAGTAGGAGCTACATGGGTAGTTGCTATGTGGTGACCTAATGGGTCTAGATCTAGTTCAATTTTGAACTCTCTAACAAATCAATAAGGCTATAAGATGGTGCACAACAATCATGAGAGCTATTAAAAGAAAAATGTGACCTCTATACATGCAAATAAATGTTAATAAAGAAAAGATTATATTTCCTTGCATCAAAAACTTGTACAAAAGTAAAAGGGCCAGTGTAGTAGCAAAACCAAAAACTGATACAAAAAAACAGCATCTGAAATGGTGACAAAGAGAAGAGATATGAGGAGGAGGAGGTTGGTGAAATTATGATTATGATTATAATGGATGAACATAGAATTTGGATTGAATATGGAAAGTGGTTTTATGCCCAAATTGTTAACAAATTCCAAGAAAATATGTCATTTCACTTTTACCTCTACACTTTTGATCAGGAAAAAAGTTTATCTTGATAATATATATAATGATTATATCAGTTTCAAGGAGGAACAATTCTTCAAAATATATGCCACTCTCAAAATTATGTAACTGTGAATTTATTACTTAATCATAATAAATAGAATATTAGGTACCATAGAACAGGTACTCTTTCAATGATTGACAATTTAGTGAGATTGGGTTAAAGATATTATATTAAGACCACTCTGGATTTGAGTACATATGGAGAGACTTTGGGCACTGACAAAGGGAAAACATTAAAAGAGAGTTTCATGGCAATGAGTGGGTTTTGGATACCCATGCCAGTCCTCACAGGTCTTTATACCTACCTCATATTCATGGAATTTTTTGTTTCCATGCCTGCCTCCTAGCCATTCAAATACAATATGGAAATGAGCAATGGAAGTTCCACAACAGACTTCAACCTTCTGGGTTTTCTGATTGGCCCCAATTGGAAGTCATCATCTCTGTGGTGGTCTTCATCTTCTATCTAGTGACTCTTATAGGAAACACAACCATCATTCTTGTGTCTTACCTAGACACCCATCTTCATACTCCCATGTATTTCTTCTTAGCCAATTTGTCTTTAGTGGATCTCTGTTATACAACTAGTATTGTCCCTCTGATGTTGGTAAAACTTTGGGGTTCAAAGATGTTTATTACGTATGGAGGTTGCATGCTCCAATCCTTCTTTTCCTTGACTTGGGTGCCACAGAATGTCTCCTCTTGGCTGTGATGGCCTATGGCTGTTATGCTGCTGTGTGCCAACCTCTTCACTACATAGTAATCATGAATCCTCAGCTCTGCCAGAAGATGGTTTTGACCTCCTGGTTCAGTGGCCTTGGAAGTGCCTTAATTCTTTGCTCCTTGACCTTGAAGTTGCCAAGATGTGGGCACCGAGTGATGGACAATTTTTTCTGTGATAACAGCATTGTTCAAGATGCTTGTATCTATTCAAAAGTAACTGAGATAGTTTTCTTTGCTCTTTCAGTCATATTTCTCCTAGTACCCCTATCACATATTCTCATCTCATATGGAGTTATCACTCATGCTGTCATGAGGATTAAGGCAGCATCAAGATGGCATAAGATCCTCAATACATGTGTTTCCCACTTCACAGTGGTAACTCTGTTTTATGGAACAGCCATTTCTATGTACATGCTGCCGCAGAATAATAGCACATCCCCAAATGGGGGGAAGTTCATTGCTCTTTTTTACACAATCATTACACCTGGCCTCAACCCTCTTATCTACTCTTTAAGAAACAAAGATGTAAAGAATTCAGTAAGGAGAATACTGTGTGTAGGAAAACAGTCAGCAAAGTCATGAGTCAGATGAAAAACATCAGAGTCTAGAGAGGTAAGGAAATAATATTGATCTTTAACATTAGAAGATGAAACAACTCATTTTCTCTAAGAGCATTTCTTGGGTATTAGGATATACCAAGAGTTGCACTAGGTACTGATTGTATAAATAAATAGGAGGTGGACAAAAATGAGGAAAGGAAGGAAACATTGAAATCCAAAGCAAGTCAATAGAAAAAGTTGTTCCTTATTTAACTATTTCTTGCATGTTGTTTTATATATTGTTATTCCTTTATTAAATAATGGAGGTAGTAGTAATTTATTGGAAAGGACTGATGCTCTTACCTGAAAAAACAAAAATTCAGCAATTTCATGTATGCTCACCATTTTTTACTTTAGCTTACTGTCAACTACATTCAACATCTGAAAGTCTCTATGCTGCAGAATAAAATGACTTCCATTCTCTATAAGTATCTATTTCAGAGAATGGAAATTCTGCAAGTGAACTATTTCTGACATCTCAGTGCCCCTGCCATGTCCTTTCATGAAGTATTTGGAAGCTGAATCTAAGGGTAGTAAAGGTCAGTGGTTTTTCTCTCCACTCCTTAATCCCTGTGGTTCCCAGATTTCCACAGTGAGAACAACTTCATTGAAGACTCTGATTCCTTGCTCAGATGATTTTACAATAGTCAGTTGTGTAATATGTGATAAAAGTGAAGAATGTGAAAGAAGATGAATGACGTTTTCAAAAATTAGGAAAAAACAAATGGAATATAAACTTTATGGTATTGTAAGTACTGTGGAAGACGAATGGTGTAGAATGGTGAAATTGTAGCTATAGGAAATGAGTATCAACTTCTCTTATCAGACATTTGACTTATAACTTAAAACCTCTACTCATTTGTCAGCACTCAGTTATATTCTCACCTCATCTGAAAAGTACATACTAAGCTCATTCTTTCATCAGTATGTCTTTGAATTCCCTCCAAAATCTGACTACATCAGTATTATGGCCTTATCTCATTTTATTTGTTTGTACATATGTTAGAGGAAAGGCATTAGTGAGCTTTTCAAAACATAGAACCTCTTATTCGTGTATGATTTTGCTGTATTTAAATTGGTTTCCAGCATAAATTAGATATTCAATAAATTTCCATACAATGATTAAATAAATGTTTTGTAACAAACCTATTTACATATGATTAATTCTGCAGAATATGGAAAATAGTCATTGAATAATAAACACTTGAGCCACCTCTTCATATTTTGATTTCATTAAGATATAGGAAATGGCTGAGACTTAAGGGCCAAGCCACAAAGGATGGCTTAGTTTTTCTTTACACGCATAATACTATAGGCTCTACACAACATGCCTTTGTGGCATCCATATCTGAGTTTGCAAAGTATAAAAACACAAAGACTGAAAGAAAATGTTCATTTTCTCAGGGTCCAGAAATAACTAACTTTTTAATTAAGTTCCTTTTAGTTTATTCCCATCCATATTAATGTTTGGGTCACATGGGCTAGCCTGCTTTATTTTCCACCATGTATGCTGTATATCAGATATATCACCTTCAAGGGAACAAAAAGTGACTCTTGGTGGGTGGGGTGGAGAGCATGACAAAAATCTCAATACAATGACTGGTGGCCTCTGAAGAGCTACTGCACATAAGCAGCATAAACAGATAAACACTATAATTATGGTATTAATATTTCACTGGGCATTACTGCAACACATTTTTTTCCTGGGCTCCAGATACCCGATTATCATTGTATGGGCCCCAGTTGTCAAATTTGAAAAACAAGGCTAATGTGTCTCTAAGATCTTTTCAAAGCTTAACTTTTAGGAATACTAATCAAGTGGTTTAAAAATATTATACTATAGTGGAAAGAGTGTGGCTTTGGTGCCGAGGAATACAACCCGAGTGTCAACTCCCTTCTAGTTAAATGCCCTGTGCAGGAAATATCATGTCTTTGGGCCTCAGTTCTCCTATCTGTAAAATGACAGGAATGCTGATATTACTTCACAAGTCTATAGAGTAGATTAAATTAGGCTGTGTATGTGAAAGTGACTTTTAAGTAAAGAATGAATTATAGTACATATATATATTATAATAAAAGCACTATTCACCCTCTACATTAAGGGATACTACCACCAGGATTAAACATCTTTTTTTAAAAAAGATTTGTTTATTTATGCATACAGAACAGTGGTGCAAGCCAGAGGTGCTGGGGTGTGTGAAAATTCACCAGAGAGAGTGGGGAACAGAACAGGCAGATGTACTGAAAAATACTGCTGAGGGGAGCAGTGGGCAAGACAGGGGAGGTCTGCTGTGCCATGTGGGTTGCTCCCTGGCCGGGGATTGAACTCATGCTGCAGTGGCTGGTGATAGCTTGATATTGCTATCTTTAATCCTTGTGCCTCCAGGAAGGCCCTGGATTAAACATCTTAAAATATGCATTTCAGTCACTCAGAATCATGCCCAACAGTCTCATCTGTCAAATAAAGATCTGTTGTTAAAAGTCCTCAGGAACCTTAATGTTAGCAATCACAACACCTTTGGCAACATTAATTAATCCACTGTATTTTGAGGTCTCTCTGGGAAAGCAACTAGGAGGACAAAGCACATTTAATAATGACAAGTTATTTGTAACATTGTGCCTGGCAGCCCATTAAGTGGTTGTCATAGACTGATAAGACAGAAATTCCTAGAAACCATGGTAATCATCTGCTGCTGTCCATTACCCTGACTAACTGGCACCTCTGGGACCCTCAGAAGAAGAATCCCCCATGTCCCCTTCCTGTATGATCCTTCACCTGGCTACTGCTGGGGGAGATGGTTGTTGAGTGTTAAGTCTGTCCCAGTGGTGCCACCCAACAAGAAAACTTCCTTTGTGGAAACTTTGGTGGTTCAGACTTTGGCTTTCAAGAGACAAGTGATAGAACTCAGTTCTAGTCTGTAATAATTTTGGAGACTCCTCTGGGATCCCCTCTTGCTCAGGGTTCAAGGACTGAGAAGGGAGATCTCTAGTCAGTCCCACAGCAGCCTAAGCACTTTTCTCTGAGAAGGGCTGGCACTGAGTCTCCTGCCCTGCTAAGCAACCATCCTCAGCTCAGATGGCATGTTTTTTTTTTTTTTTGATTATTTGCTTTGTTTTTTAAAAAGATTTATTTATTTATGCATGCAAGAACTGGGGTAGAGGCCAGAGGTACGGGGTAGCTGGGTGAGAGGTTTCACCAGAGACAGAGTAGGGAACAGAACAGGGAGACTGACGGAAATACACTGCTGAGGGGAGCAGCGGGCCAGACAGGAGAGGTCTGCTGCACCATGCGGGTAGCTCCCTGGCTGGCCGGGATCGAACCCCCACTGAAGAGGCTGCGTGTGGACAGCTTCACAGTGCTGCGCTCAACCGCCTGCGCCACCAGGGAGGCCCTCAAGTTTTTTTTTTAATGATAAGCATAAATCTTTAGGCAGCCATGTCTTATAGTATACTAGGAAACCTAACAAAGAACAGAGTTTAACCAGATACAGCTTCTACAAGTTTGTTACATGTACTTAAAGATATTTAAATATTATTGGACCACGTGGTTCTTAGGCAAACACAATTAGTGCTGATCCTTTATATTCAATAAACATGCTGCATTTTATAGTTAATCTGTTTTTATTAGCTGCATCTTGCATGGGTCATTTTATTCTATACATATATATTTTTATTAGCTGAATGAGGGCTTGGAAGGCATCATCTTTAAGAAACTTTCTGGGCACATATCCAGGCTCCATGTTTGGTTTCCATCTGGATGGATAAAATTTAAAGCAAGGGAAGGAGGAAGAATGATGTAGTGCAGAGTGGAAGTCACCTGATGCTAAATGGACAAATTTCTCCCAGAAACCCACCCAAGTCTAATAAAGAATCTCTCTCCCCAGAAGAACTCCAGCACCTATTTTCTGAAACCAGATCCAATTTACATCTTCATCCTGTTCCTTTCTGGTCACTGTCCAAAATGTCACTTCTGCTAATGATGCGATCCATTCCACTGTCTGCTTGGTGCTGCCTCCTCTGGGACCCAGGGTGCCAAGGCTCACCACCTTGAAAACACACGCGTCCACAGAGCCTGTGGGGACCATGAGGTGTGGGAAAGAAGCTCTCTGCCTGCGTCTCCCCCCCATGCCCCATCTTCACCGGATCTGAGCTCTCTCCAGGTTTGCTTTCTGAGAAAGCCTCTTCTGAATTCCTATTGGGTCTTGTAGCCAAGCCTCCCTTGCTTCCTCACATTGGTTTTTTCAGGCCTGTTACTTCCCCACCTCCTCATTTCTGTTTTACCACCATATCAGATGTTACTTTTACCCCAGGACTTTGGCCCTGTTAATAGATACAGAAAAACCAAAGCTGTAGGTAGGAACTTTGCCAACATGAGATCAGATTTATTTATTATTATGTCCTGCTGACAGGTGACAAATTCTGGCTGGACAACTGGGAGGGTTTTGTTTGTTTTAGTAGTTGGGGGACGAAGCATAAGCAGCTCTGAAAGTGTTATGCTTCAGCATCTACAGTGTGAGCTGTCAGTATTACAGGTAGCCATTGCCTTTGTGAATTGTAGCCACCCACACTGTAGCTCTCTATCCTTGGAATCAGTTGAGGCCTAAATATAATTTTTGATAACAAGAGTAAAAAACACACTTATAACGTGAAAGAGGGTCTCTCATTTTCCTTGGATGACAGTTCAATATGAGAAAAAATATATTTACTTGGGGACTTTTTAATACTTAGTGTAACAAATCTAGCCAACACTGAAATCTGATATAATGTAGAAAAATGCATTTTGTTGAAAAACTGAAGGGTTGGCTCATTGTTTGTGAGTTCACACTTGAATATTATAAATAAAAATTTAAATAAGCTGGAGGGGAGCATTTTATTACTATTCAAGCTAACTTTTTAATGCTACTCATAACTTTAAAATTATGGGCTAGTCTCCTAAATCATATATAGTTTATGGTTTTTATAAATTAAGAAATTCTGATAAAATATCCATAAACTTGAAATATATTTTAAAAAATTGTGAGGAGTTGACACCCAATTTCAGGGATATATTAATTGTAAAATTAATAAGGCAGACAAAATAGTCCAGATAAATGACTTTGTAAATTTCGATATACCAACCCATTTGAGGAAATTTGAAGCATAATAAAAGAGTATTATGAATATGTATTAATCTAGTAAAAATATGTGGTTCAGTGAAAAAAGGCAAAATATAAAATTGAATATGTACTATGATAAACTATAGAAAATACTTGCAGATTTATAAAAATTAGACTTTAATGTAGAAAAGTCAATATAGTACTTTTTTTTCTGAATTAAAAATATTTTTGAATGGATAACCTTTTTATTAAATGCTGAGGAACAGTGACCATGATGGTCATGTCAGGATGCAAAAGAAATCATCCCATACCCCTCTGCATTCTTCTCTCGCTGGATGTATAATCAAACCAGCATTAGACAGGTTAGCAAAGGAAAAACAATCAATGTAATAACGTATGTATGGAGAATACACATGGTTCTAAATAAATTCTAAAGAATAATGAAGAGGACCAAGAATATTTGTCCAGCGTTTTAGGATCTGGGACATGAAGGACAGAGAAGGGGAAACTTCACATGGGAGCGGGGTGGCTCATCCTTATTGAGAGTAAAGGTAAGATTCTTAGAGAGAACATATTGATAAACCTCCAAGATTATGAGATCTCCCAAACTGCATTATTTTAGTTCATTAAAGGGAGAGCAGTGCTCGCTTCTTCGATTAGGAAAAGCCCAGACTCTTAAGACATACTAATCTCTACTTCAACCTGGGAGGAGGCAAAGACTTGGATAAGAACAAAAGCGCCTAACCTTCAGGGCCCTCACTGTTCTCAATATAAAAAAATCTGCAATGTTTAAGTAATGGAAACAGAGCCCCAGAGCCTCACTGGGCCTCAGCAGGCCATACCAAGGTGGTGAGAGGCCTACTCTGGGCCTATTGAGAAAAGTCTTTCTGAAGCTTTTGAACACATTCTTCAACCTTCTCAAATTCTATGGTGAGCCTGCCATCAGCCCAGAGGCTCCCTCTGCTGGGCATATCTGGAACAGACTTAAAAAAAAAATCTGTTAAATAATTTCTTCCCTCCTTATTCCAGTTGAATACTTCCCTCTAGAGGGTTTCCACACTCCACCCTCTTCAAGTCCGGAACAGTGACACTGCAGTGTCATCTGTTTCACTTGTAGAATAGAAGGATCAGCTTATTGTCTCTAGGAAGGCCTGCTTTAGCTGATGATCTCATTCTGAGTCTTAAAAATGATTTTAAGTACAAATCCTGGGGCTGAGTGGGGGGTTGGGGGAATTCTGGGGATGCAGGGTGCTGAGAAGATTTGATTCTTTGGTGGAGATAAAGGATGAGGGACAGCTGTAGACTAGAGAAAAGGCGGCTAGACAGAGGGAAACTGGAAACTCAGAGAAGGGACAGAGATGAAAAGAAGCAACATGTACTGAAGGTGTACAAAGAGGTTTTAATCCATCCCGTATCGTGTAAAGATAAGGTCCTGCCAGCAGTGATCGTCTCTTCCCTGAGACAGCTTACCCCTTAAAAAAAAAACCTTAGAAGCAAAAACACAATTTATTTACAATTTTAAAGCGAATATAGAGCTCTGAGGCCTAGAGGAAAACTTCCTCACAACTCCAGACAAAATGCTCAGCGGAGTGCTGTGTACCACAAGACAACCCCATAAGAAGGCCTATTACCAACAAATGATAATTTTAAGCATATTATCAACAGTAATTGTAAACATAGATGGTTCTTTCTTGGGGAATAAACAGACTGGCTTCCCTGGTTCTCACACTGTCTGGAGGGAGGAAATAGGTCGGGGTCACAGTGGGGACAGCACTCCTGCCAGCTCCTGAAAAGGAGCAATCTCTACTGAAGTGGTGGGGTTTCCAGCTTCAGGACCATTGAGCCCTCAATTTCTCCCTTCAATCTGAAAATTCAAGACATTTTATGAGCAGTGTGAAACCAGTGTTGCATAGACAGAAAGACTAATAATATCACAGGAGAAACAGTTTCAGCCATAGACTTTGAGTCTATTTTGAGTAATACAGGAATTTCATACACAGTGAAGACAGCATCACTGGGAGTAAAGATGGATTTTAAAATAAAGTGTTGAGACAATGATAGACAAATAGATCAAAGATTTAAAGTAGAAGCACAAAAGCCCAGAAGCACTCAAGAAAACAGGTGAAATGCCCTGATTCTTGAAGTGGAAAGACCTTCTAAGTATTACTCAAAAGCCATGTAAGAAAATATTGATAGATTTAATTACATAAAAATTAAAAAGTTGCATAGCAAAACTTATCATAAGGAAGTTAAAAGACAAGTGACTTTCTGAAAAAAATATACTTTGCCACTCATATTACAAGGAGTTGATTTCTAATTATATAGAGAGATTCTGGATCTGGAATAAACCATTGTCCCTCCGCACTATATATCATGTATCTGTGGAAAGAAATGAGGAAGACTCATGTGTCCTGGTCCAGGCACAGCTCCAGGACAGGCTCAACGGTGAACAATGAGAGAAAGTGTGTATGTATTATCCCATGAAAGAGGGAAAAGAGTGTATATATCTATATCTATATCTATGTATAGATAGATATATTTTCTGTTTGTTTGTTTCTATTTATATAAAGAAACACTGGAAGGGGAGAGTGTGGATGGGAACAAAGGTGTGAAACTTGATATGTTAGTGTCATGTGGCTTTGATTTTGAATCATATTATTAATTAAAAATGAATTAAATAAAAAGATAGGAACAATGATGGGGGAGTTCTAGTAACATTTTGTCTTTAGTTATTTATATATTTTTAAGATCCAACTATTATAATTTTACCACAGCCTGTAATTTGCAATGCTACTTTTTGCCCTTAAAATGTAGAAATCCTACTCCTGGGAACCTATTCTGAGACAAACGTGAAAATGACTGTAATTTATGTTAAGTACAGTTTAAAAAATCCAGTAATAGGAAAATTCTCGGGAGGGGCGGAGCAACATGGCGGCGAGGAGACGCTGCGAGTAAGATCTCCCATTAAAAAAAGTTAATAGGGAGGAAAAGCGGCAGGTCCCAGTGAGAACTGGGACACGGAAGATAAACGGGTGACGCCAGCAAACTACCCGAAGAAGAAAGTGGCCATAAAAGAGGACGAGAAGGGAGGGAAGCGCAGAACCCTGCTCCCCTCCCCCGCCCACAGAGGCGGCACTCTCCGACCGGCAGAGAGGAGGAAACAACAAACCAAAACGGCCAACAAGAAAAACGGACACTGCAAGCGGGACTGTGAGTGCAAAGGAACTATTGCAGCCACCACACCCCGTGAACGGGAGCTGAGGCGAACCCTGCAGGATCCGCCATGGAGGTGAGCTCCAGGCGCCATTAAAGAGAGCCCCGCCCCCCAGGAGGAGACCAGCACCAGCACACAGCCCCAGCCACCCGATGACTCCTGGAAGAACCAGAGGGGAACAGAGAAGCCCACCCAAGATGCCGGCCAGTCCCAACAACACAGTGTCCCAACGCATACGGCAAATTAGAAAACAGACAGTAGGGAGGAGAAGAACCACACGCAACCTAGCAACTCTCCAGAGAAAAGCACACCACAAAAAGAAAGCCAGCCCCCAGATTGCAAAGACAATAACTTGGAAGAATTTCTGAGCCTTCCAGAAAGAGAATTTAAAATTGCCGTGATTAAAAAACTGACAGAAGTCATAAAGGAAAACAATGATAAGGGAAAAATAATCAACGATCAGAAGAATGCAATTGAGTCCCTAGAGAGGGAAAACAATGGTCAGAAAAAAGAAATTGAGTCCCTAAAGAGGGAAGTAAAAGAAATGCAGGAGATCAAAGAATTAATGGAAGAACTAAAGAATTCTGGAAAAGCAATGAAAGCAGAATAGATGAAATGGAAGAACGAATAAGTAATCTTGAAGACACAGAAATAAAAAGAACCAAAACAGAAAAGGAAAGAGAAGTACGAAGGAAAAAGAACGAAGAAAGACTTCGGGAACTATCTGACTCCATGAGGAAAGGAAATATAAGAGTTATAGGAATACCAGAAGGAGAGGAGAGAGATGTAGGAACAGAGAAAATATTCAAAGAGATAATTGAAGAGAACTTCCCAAATGTGAAGAAGGAGCTGAAAATTGATATACAAGAAGCAAGAAGAACACCAAACTTCCACGACGAAAGGAAAAATACAGCAAGACACATAATAGTAAAGCTCCCAAGAATCCAGGACAAGGAAAAAATAATGAAGCTGGCAAGAGGGAAGAAACAGATAACATTCAAAGGAAAGCCAATCAGGCTGACATCAGACTTCTCCGAAGAAACACTACGGGCAAGGAGAGAGTGGAGGGACATAGTCAACAGACTCCAAGAAAACAGATGCCAACCAAGAATACTCTATCCCGCAAAGCTCTCCTTCCTCTTTGAAGAAAGAATATGGACCTTCCCAGACAAACAGAAACTCCGGAATTTCATTGCAACTAAACCCCCACTCCAAAAAATACTACAAGGAGTCCTAAAGCCAGAACCTCAGAGGGACGAATAACAATGAAAGAAGGCCAAAAAAAAAAAAAAAAAGTTATTAAAAGAATAAATAAATAAAATCAAAGGAAAGACAAACACAATGGCAAATACAGATGTTAACATATCAATATTAACTCTAAATGTAAATGGACTAAACTCTTCAATAAAAAGACACAGAGTGGCAGCCTGGATTAAGAAACAAAACCCAACCTTTTGCTGTCTCCAGGAAACACATTTAGCTACAAAAGATAAAAATAGGCTCAAAGTTAAAGGATGGAAAACAATCCTACAAGCAAATGGACCAAAAAAGAAAGCAGGAACAGCTATACTTATATCAGATAAAACAGATTTCAAACTCAAAAAAATAAAAAGAGACCCCAATGGTCACTACATTATGATCAAGGGGACAATACTTCAAGAAGAAATAACACTCATTAACATATATTCACCAAACGAAGGAGCACCAAAATATATCAGACAACTGTTGTCCTCTCTGAAAACAGACATCAGAGAAAACACATACGTAGTGGGAGACTTCAACACACCACTATCAACAATGGATAGATCAACAAGACAAAAAATAAGTAAAGAAACCAAAGCTCTAAATAAGGACCTAGAGCAATTGGGCTTAACAGACATCTATAGAACACTAAACCCCAAAAAAACGGAGTACACATTTTTCTCAAGCGCACACGGATCATTCTCCAGGATCGATCACATACTGGGGCACAAGACAAACATCAACAGATACACCAAGATTGAAATCATATCAACCATCTTTTCTGACCATGAAGGCATCAAACTAGAAATAAACCATAAAAGAAGGCAAGGAACTTTCCTACCTCATGGAGATTAAAAACCACACTACTGGAAGACCATTGGACTAATGAGGAGATCAAAGAAGAAATTAAAAAATTTTTTGAATTGAACGACAAGGAGGACACTAATATCCTAAATGTATGGGATGCAGCAAAAGCAGTAATAAGAGGAAAATATATAGCAATAGAAACTCACATCAAGAAACAAGAAAGAACGCAAAGAAACAACCTCATCTCGAAGCTCAAAGATCTAGAAAAAGAACAACAAAAAAACCCCAAAACCAGTAGAAGAAAAGAAATAATAAAAACCAAAGCAGAAATAAATGAAATTGAAACTAAAAAAACAATCCAAAAGATCAATGAAACCAAGAGCTGGTTTTTTGAAAAAATCAATAAAATAGACAAACCCCTAGCCAGGCTCACAAAGGAAAAAAGGGAGAAAGCACAAATAAACAGGATCATCAATGAAAGAGGAGAAATCACAACGGACACAGCAGAAATCAAAAGAATAATCAGTAACTACTATGAACAGTTATATGGAAACAAGTTTAACAATCTAGAGGAGATGGACAAATTCCTACAACTCTACAATCACCAAAGCTAGATAAAGAAGAAATAGAACACCTAAACAGACCAATTACAATTAGCGAAATTGAAATGGTAATAAAAACCTCCCCAAAAACAAAAGCCCAGGACCTGATGGATTTACAAATGAATTCTACCAAACATTCAGAGACGAATTAGTGCCTATCCTTCACAAACTCTTCCAAAAAATTGAGAAGGAAGGGACAATACCAACACGTTTTATGAAGCCAACATTACACTAATACCAAAACCGAACAAGGACAACACAAAAAAGGAAAACTACAGGCCAATCTCCCTAATGAACACTGATGCAAAAATCCTCAATAAAATTTTAGCTATCAGAATCCAACAATGTATCCATAAGATAATTCACCACGACCAAGTTGGATTCATTCCAGGGGCACAAGGATGGTTTAACATCCGAAAATCAATCAACGTTATCCAACACATCAACAAAAAGAAATATAAAAACCATATGATAATATCAATAGATGCTGAGAAAGCTTTCGACAAAGTGCAACACCCATTCATGATAAAAGCCCTTGAAATTCTGGGATACAAGGAACATACCTCAACATCATAAAGGCCATCTATGACAAGCCAACAGCCAGTATCATTCTCAATGGTGAAAAGCTGAAAGCAATTCCATTAAGATCTGGAACAAGACAAGGATGTCCACTCTCACCATTGCTTTTCAATATAATACTGGAAGTCCTAGCCAGGGCAATAAGACAAGAGAAAGACATCCAAGGAATCCAAATAGGAAAGAAGAAGTCAAAACTATCACTATTTGCAGACGATATGATATTATACATAGAGAACCCCAAAAACTCCACAGAAAAGCTAATTCAACTCATCAATCACTTCAGTAAAGTGGCAGGATACAAAATCAACACGCAAAAGTCAGTAGCCTTCCTATACACAAACAATAAATCTGAAGAAGAAGAAATCAAAAAGACCATCCCTTTTGTTATTGAAACAAAAAAAATCAAATATTTGGGAATAAATCTAACAAAAGAGGTAAAGGACCTATACAAAGAAAACTATAAAACACTGTTAAAAGAAATAGAAGAAGACACAAAGAAATGGAGAGACATCCCCTGCTCATGGATTGGAAGAATAAACATTATTAAAATGGCCATCCTACCAAAAGCAATATACAGATTCAATGCTATTCCAATCAAAATTTCAATGTCATTCTTCAAAGAAATAGAACAATTATTGATGAAATTCATATGGAATCACCAAAAACCCCGAATAGCCAAAGCTCTCCTGAAAAAAAAAGAAGGGAATGGAGGCATCAGACTCCCAGACTTCAAACTATACTACAAAGCCATAATCATCAAAACTGCATGGTACTGGAACAAGAACAGACATACAGACCAATGGAATCGAATAGAAAATCCAGAAATAAACCCACAGATTTATGGTCAACTAATCTTTGACAAAGGAGCAAAGAATATGCATTGGAGCAAAGAAAGTTTGTTCAATAAATGGTGCTGGGAAAACTGGGTCACTACATGCAAAGAATGAAGCTTGACCACCACCTCACACCATACACAAAAATCAGCTCAAAATGGATTAAAGAACTAGACATAAGACCTGAAACCATAAAATATATAGAAGGAAATATAGGCGAAATACTACGTGATTTGCACATCAAAGACATCTTTACAGACACATCACCCAAAGCAGTGATAGTGAAGGCAAAGATAAACAGCTGGGACTACATCAAATTAAAGAGCTTTTGCACAGCAAAAGAGACAATAACAAAAACAAAGAGAAACCCACAACTGGGAGAACATTTTTGCACCCAACACTAATGATAAAGGACTGATCACAAAAATCTGCAAAGAGCTGATGAGACTCAACAACAACAAAGAAAATAATCCAGTCAAAAAATGGGCAGAAGAGCTTAAAAGAAATTTCTCTGAAGAGGAAATGCAAATGGCCAACAGGCATATGAAAAATGTTCAACATCACTTGTCATCAGGGAAATGCAAATCAAAACTACCATGAGATACCATCTTACACCAGTGAGAATGGCACATATTAAAAAAACTAGCAACAACAAATGTTGGCGAGGGTGTGGAGAAAAAGGAACTCTTCTGCACTGTTGGTGGGAGTGCAAACTGGTCCAACCACTGTGGAAAGCTGTATGGAGATTTCTGGACCTACTAAACATAGAGCTTCCATATGATCCAGCAATTCCACTCCTAGGTATTTACCCAAAGGACACAGAAACATCAATTCCAAAGAACACCTGCACCCCTATGTTTATAGCAGCACTGTTTACAATAGCTAAGCTTTGGAAACAACCCAAATGCCCAAAAATAGATGACTGGATCAAGAAGATGTGGTACATATATACCATGGAATATTACTCAGCATTCAAAAAAGATAAACACATGCAATTTGCAGCAACATGGATGGCGCTGGAAGGGATCATGCTCAGCGAAATAAGCCAAAAGAAAAAGAAAAATACCGGATGGTCTCACTCATAGCAGGAATCTAGAAAACTTAAATAAGGGACCAGGAAAATGAATAACTATAAGAAAGTGAAAATCAAAATCAACAAAAAACTATGAACCAGAGACACTTTTAGGGGGGCGGGGGTGGGAGGGGAGGGATTGGGATCAGAATGGGGGGATTGCAATTGTATGGGGAATATAACAATAAAATTTATTAAAAAAAAAAAAAAAAACACTAAAAAAAAAAAAAAAAAAAAAAATCCGTATAGGTGAATAAGTAAAATAAAAGATGCAGCAAATATGGAATATTATGAATAGTGGCTAGGACTCCATTTTATGAAACAGTTATTTAGTATTTAACCCTCTGTTTTAATCCATTTCTGTTTTTTATAGCAGAAAATATTTTTTCTAATTTAGATTTATATGTGCACATTGCAAAAACTGAAAGATATTTGGGTGAAGGAAAAAAAAAAAACCTAAATTCCCCTCTCCTCTATCAGTATTCCCCTTTTTTTACTTTGACCATATATATATATATATATATAGGACATAGTAAAAGGGAAGCATCAAGATGAGAGATTTTCTCTCTCATCTCTTTTTTCCAGCTACATGTGATTGTTTTTATGACTTAGAGAAATCCATTATTTGTCATGTATCCCTTTGTAAAGAGGCCTTACTGATTCTTCAATCAATCCTGGAAGTCACGTACCTTTTGTACTTTTCTCAGTCTTCTCTCTCTTCTTTCCTTTTAAAAAACCCGCCATCAGGAACAATCAAACCTATGAGAGTGAAAAAACAGAATTTCTATGTCACTGCTGTTATTACCTGTTTGTCTCAGGGAGATCTGAGACCATTAATGTGACTGATTTCAAGTCTCTAAGCTTTCAATGAGGTGTTAGATCAAATATATTTCTGTGGCCAGAATATTAATTAAAACAATACATTCTTAGAACTGTAACATACCACAAAGAGCATCTTATCTATTGGTTTTCAGACATTTTTGACTCTTTTTCATGACCAAGAATGTGCATTCAAAAGCCTAATAACACAAGTGCCTTGAAAGAGCAATTAGCAAAAGCTAATTCCAGGAAGCTGTATAGTCTATGATCTATTTTATTCCTTAAGTCATAAAAACCAATGGCCTCATTCTATCCCTCTGCTTTTTGCAAATGGAAGCACAATAAGGTAGACTAATTACTGAAGCTTACCAGGTCTCCTCTGCCACAGATGTTGGATACCTCAGGACTCAGTCCTTTTACCCCTTTCTATTTACTCTTCTCTACCTCTGTCACCCATGGTGACTTTATCCAGTCTCATGGCTTTAAATGCCACCCGCATACAAATGAGGCCCCAGTTACATGGAGAGCTCCACCTCAGTTCACTTCCATCTTCCCCAAACTACTCTAGTCAAATCTACCAGTGACTTTTTTTACTGCTAAACCAGGGACTATTCCCAGGCATCTACTCACTTCATTGAATCAGCAGTATTTGAACCCACCTCATAAACTCTGAAAACTTCACAACAGGGTATCTAATTCACTTTCTTTCAACTCCACCACAGCACACCTGCTTCTCTCTCACCAATAACCATCTTAGAAAAAAAAAAATCTTTCTCTAGCCCATTCTTTCAGTCATATTAAGTTTGAGAGCTAAAAATCTAAGAAACCAATGGATAAATCAAAAAAGTCATATGATTATTCAAGATATGAAGAAAATCTAATCACCATTTCAAAAATGTAGAAAAGGTAAAATAGAAATGAAGGTAACCATTTAAATATTATGTAAGGGAGATTTCAAAAATTAGTAACAAATGGTATCTTAAAGGATAAACACAATACCATGCTAAAATACAGAACTAAAAAGGGGACTAATTGTTGATAGTATAATAGGTAGCTAAAATTATTACTCAACTTTATTTTGGAAATTCCTAGCAAAAGCAGTACAAAAAGAAAATAAAATGCTTCATTTACATGGAGGAAAACCAAAAAAGAAAATCGTTTACTATCTATGACTAGAAAAAAACTCAAGAAGTTCTAGCTTAAAGAGTAAAGAATACAAAGTAGATTAATTATAAATATTAAGTCTACGAATACAATTAATCAATACATTTATTCCTAGCAGTAAGATCTAAAAATGAAAATGAGAAGTCTTCCATACACAATAGAAACAAGCCTATAAAAATAATTAGAAATAGAATTATGAAAGGTATAAGACTTACATGAAGAGATCAGTAGAAAAGGATAAGAATACAGAAATAGATCTCATTATGTAAGAATTTAATAAATAGCAGAGATGCCATATATCAGTTCAGTGGAAAATAGCACTTAACAAGTGGTATTAGGACAATGTGTCATCCATCTGGGAGAATGTGAACTCTGATTTTATCTTAAACTACATACAATAAAGTAGAGATGGATTAGAGACTAATTATTTTTTGTTTATTTTTTCTTAAAGATTTATTTGTTTATACAAGAACCAGGGTACAGGCCAGATACCCTGGGAGAGTGAGAGGATTCACCAGAGACAGAGTGGGGAACAGAACAGGCAGACTGACTGAAATACACTGCTGAGGGGAGCAGGGGGCGAGACAACTCTAACTGAGAAGCAAAACAATCATGCATGTGTACTGCTAGATGTATTTAAGCCTGAATGAAAAGGAAAGCAGTTTGGGGATGTACTATTTCTAGTTTGGGGAAGGAGGAGCAGGGATAGGAAATGTCTGTCTGTCAGACATTAAGGGATGGAAAGAACTGCGCCATGTGGGTATCTCTGGGGCCGGCGGGGGTCGGACACACGCTGAAGAGGATGCAGACAGCTTCACAGCGCAGTGCTCACTGCCTGCTCCACCAGAGAGGCCCTAAATCATTTTTTAAAAGCAAACATTTTAAGAAGAAAACCTAGGAGGCTGAATGAATAGTGATGTAGGGTTAAGTTTTTTATCTAAGAGTGAAAATCAAGATGCTACAAAAAATACATTTGTGGTTAGAACATTTAATATTAAAACTTCTATATCATAAATTACGTATACTTAAATGGAAAATACACCACACAGAAAATGTAGGAAAAAATGCAAAAAAATCAGAAAATTTTCTCTATTAGATAACAAAATCAATGGGCCAAGAAAAAAAAAAACAAAAAAACTGTCCAATGGAAAAAAAGAGCAGGAGGTAGAGGCTGGAATCTCTAAAAGAGATATGCCAATCCAAGTGCCAATAAATCTAAAATAAGCGTTCACAAAGGGCCACAGAAATGCAAGTCAAAGTGACAATGTGAAATAATTTTACACCCTTCAGACTGGCAGAAATGAATGAGGCCCCATTCTAATGGTAGGAATGGAGGAAGGAGAGCTGTTTCCAGTGCACCTTGGTAGCTACTGACATTTGAAATGTTCTGTTTTAGTAATCTCGGCATAGGACTCTTGTTTATTGCACCATGGGGAACATTGGTAAATGGAATAGAAAGCTTATCCACTGGAAATTGATGAATAAATTGTTACTTTGCATGCACTTTAAATTATTTTGATTTGTAAGAATCTTCAAAGATGTTTTGTAAGCAAAGAACATTTGTAAACAAAGCAGCATTTTGTAAACAAGCCTAACTGAGAAGCAAAACAATCATGCATGTGTACTGCTAGGTGTACTTAAGCCTGAATGGAAAGGAAAGCAGTTTGGGGGTGTACTACTTCTAGTTTGGGAAGGAGGAGCAGGGATAGGAAATGTCTGTCTGGCAGACATTAAGGGATGGAAAGAGCTGAACTAAAAATGGAAAAAAGAAGACTATTATTAGAGTTCAGTGCCACAAATCAATGTACTTAAAAAAAGTAGATTAAGATTTTAGGCACATATATAAAAAAAAATTCGAAGTGATTGGAGCTGCACTAAAGTAGAGCAAATCTTTTCTTAGGTGTGAAAAAAAATGACTACTAAAATTGAATCCCGAAATAAAAGATTCAAAGCTTAAAGGGCAATTTAGGGCCGACTTTAAATTTTTTTTTTTTAAAGATTTATTTATTTATTTTTATTTATACAAGCACTGGGTACAGTCAGAAGCACGGGAGGTTGAGAGAATTCACCAGAGCCAGAGCGGGGAGCAGAGCAGGCAGAGGGGCCGAGGTACACTGCTGAGGGGAGCAGCGGGCGGCAGAGAGGTCTGGCACCATGTGAGACCCTTACCCGGTGGCCGGGGAGCAGCGGGCGGAGAGAGGTCGGCACCAGTGGACTCTTACCGGGCGGGGAGCAGCCAGGGATCGAACCGGCGCTGCAGAGGCTACGGGCAGCTTCGCAACCCAGCGCTCAACCGCTGCGCCACGGGGAAGGCCCACCAACTTCAAATTCTTAATGTCGTGTAGCGCCACCAGAGTTGCAAACCTGCACACGAGAAACTACGGTTAGGCCTGGAGTGGGATGTTTTTGAAAAAAAGATTATTTTTATTTGTTTATGCCTGCAAGAACCGGGGTGTAAGCCAGAGGTGCGGGAGGATGGTGAGGAGCCTGAGAGGAATCACCAGAGATAGTGAGGCGCACTATCTCACAGTAGATAGGCGGATCTACTGAAATCACTGCTGAGGGACACAGCGGTGAGTCAGGAGAGGTCTGCTGCGCCATGTGGGCATCTCCCTGGCCGGGGATCGAACTTGTGCTGGAGGCTGGAGCTAACTTGATAGTTAACTCCAACCCCTGTGCCACCAGGGAGGCCCCTGGAGTGGGATTTTTCAAAGTTCACCAAAATCAGTAGTTCTGTTTATATAAAATCTATAAAACCTTCTGGTCTTTATAGTTTTCCAACTCCCGGCACCCAAGCTCCTCGTCCTGACCCTGGCCGCGAGGACGCACCAGTGGGTTCCCCCACGGTCACCGGCCGGGACGCCCCGCGCTGGCGGTCCTTGTCACCCCAGCTGGCCGCCCCACATCTGAGGGCGCGGCCACGCAGGTGCTGCCGGCCACCCCAATGTCAGCAACCCCTGCAGACCCCCAAGCCAGTGCTGACCTTGGGGACACAGCAGGACCGAGCC
>NW_023605134.1:0-27498 GCF_014898055.3 Talpa occidentalis
CCCAGGCCAGGCTGTGCGGACCACAGGGCTTTCTAAACTCCACGCCTGCCCAGGACTCGGCCAGGCCTGTCTCATTGAACCTCCTCGGTCTTGCTTCCTGCAGAGCAGCGAGCCTGGCGCTGGAGGAAGACCGGAGCGCTCTGGGACTGTTCTGAACATTGGACACCCCATGAAAAGACAAAATCCTAGTGCTTCGGTGGCCTGAAATACCCTCCGACGAAGGAGGATTGAAAAAGGTGGTTTGTTGTTTGGAAGTGTTTGATTTTTGTGGATATTAACTCATTTTTATGTCTCCACGGCCTCCTTGGCCTGTCATTCGGGGCAAACGCAGGTCAGTGCCCGCCTCGGTGAACACGGCCAGAGTGGCCTCCCGCGTCTCCTGGGCTGTCCAGCGGCCGGCGGAGCTGCTCACACGGGGCTCGACCAGAGCTCTCTTCAGGAGGTTCAGCTCACAAGCACGAGGTGTGGAAGGGGTCCTCCCTTGTCCCGGACCTGAGAATGTGGGTGAGGAACCCCACTTTCCTGTGCAAGATTTCTAGGCAGAGCCTGGCTACCGCTACCCTGCCTGCAGTGAGGAGAGGAGGTATCCCGTGGCACCTTCCCTGGGGGAAAAAGACCCCCCAGCTCTGGCTGCTTCCATGTATCCAGCAACAAAACCCAAGGAGTCAGGCCCTCCCCAAACCAACACTGTGAAGACACCAGGCTTGGACACACACGAGGGATCCTTTTGAGTTGGCCACTTTGGAGACAGAACCACTTGGGGCTGTGCCATCACCCCTCACGATAGAAAGCCCAGGACTGACCACTGGGCAGCTTCCAAATATTCCTTCAGTGCCTGGGCCAGAATCCTTGTCTTTCCCAAAGAAATAATAGCAGTGAGCGCTTCCCAGGAGAGAGGAGGGAAAACAAAGCTCAGCTACCAGAGCCGGGGAGCAGCCAGGAGCTAATTAGCCCCAAGGACAGCCCAGGTCTGAAATAACAGAGCCCGCAGGCCCGGGGAGCAAGGCAGAGGCGCCTCCTGCTCAGACCCAGGAGTCCAAAGCCACATCCGGGGGCCCTTCACAGCACAGCAAGAGAGAAGGGGACACATGGTAGAGGAGTGGGGGAGCAGGAGTGCAGCGGGAGAGCCAGGGCACTGGGCTCTGAGCCCCTGAACCAGGTTGGCTGGAGCTGGCACTCACTGCATGGTGGAAAGACTGGAGGTTAGCAGAAACAGCCGATACTGAAAGGGAACAATTAGGGAGGTGAAGGGGGTTAATGTGAGATTGATGGTTGCTGGAGGATAAAGTTCACAGCTTCCAGGAAAGAAGCATGACTCAGAGAAGGCTTTTTAGCTGATGGTTCTTGCTCTGGTTGATTTTTTTTCTTCCTGGTAATTGAGAGAAAATTACCATTCATTCAAAGTTATTCTTTCTCTCCCGCCCTTCCCTCCTCACCCCTTCCCTGCTCCTCTCTTTCACCATCTCTCTTGTTACCCCCCCCCCCCCCCCCGCGAGGGCTCCCCGCGATGTGTGCTGTTGGTTATATCCTGGTGCTAGTCCAGGCCTCTGAGCGCTTTGAGAGGGACTGCCCCATCCAGGAGAGAGACTCTGAGACAAGGAGTTGATCCTTGGAGGCCAAGGATACTGGGGGTGGGGAGTCCTGGGTTCTCAACCCCCCAGGTCAGCAGTTTTCCCAGAGAGCTTTGATCATGCAGATTCCCAGCCACCCCAACCCCACCCAGGCCCAGCAGGGGTCCCCCGGAGTCTAAGTCCCTGTTCACCTCCTGGTACCTGGTGTTGGGGTCAGCGCAAGGGAGTGGGAGGGAAAGGAGGAAACAGCAGCATCAACTGTGCCCGAGAACCCACTCTCCCCCGCCCATCCTCACAGCACCAAGCAGCTCCTAGGACTGGGCTCCTGGGCCTCTTCCACAGAAGGCGTCGTCAACACAGCCTTGGTGAAAGCACAGCCTCACCTACTAGAAACAACCCCGGAAATGCAAGGCCTTGTATTGATGATTATTTGCTTGTATCCCAGTGGAATCTTTTCTGGTCCTCATGACAATCCATGCCAAGCAGACGCCTGAACAGGCCTAGGAACCACATCTCCTCTCCTCCCCCAGCCGAGCCCAACAGCAGAGACCCACTGACCTCGCCCTGGAGCTCATGGTGGCAGGGTCACAGGCTCTGCCTGTTCTGAGGCCCCTTACCCGCCAGGCCCCTCCGTGCTAGGGGACAGAGCTTCCCAGCCAGGCCCCGCTGAGGCTGGGGGTGGGGGGTGGGTGGGCATCTGCCGACCTCTACAAAGAGCCAGAGCAAATACTTCAGTCTTTGTGAGGCACATATGGTCTGGTCTCTGTCATCTGTTTATTTTTCTTCGTTTTCTCACAACACTTTAGGAATATAAAAACCATTCTCAGCTCACAGACCTTAGAATAATGGGCTTTAAAGTTGGGCAAAGTATGGCCCCTAGGAAATCTCCAGCCCACTGCCTGTTTCTGTAAAATAAAGCTGTATTGGATCACGGCCATTCACACTAGTCTGTGGTGTGCGGTCCGAGGCTGCTTCCATGCCACAGTAGCAGAATGGCGTTGTTGCAACATAAACTACGATGCCAGCAAAACCTGACATTTTTATTTCCTGGTTGCTTAATAGAAAAATTAGCCAAACTCTGCTCTAAAGCACGCATGTAAATGACTCACACATATTCCAGATTTTAAAGTATTTTATGTGCATTCCAATTGCATACTCGAAGTAAGTTTTGAGGTTAGTATTGATTCCTTTTTTCAGACGAGCAAACAGGATCAGAATGGTTGAAGGCTTGCCCAGGGTCATGTGACTAATAAGTGGTAGAACCAAAATCTAAAAGCAGGTTGCTGACCTCTAAGCCCCAGATTTTCGGCCAGGCAGAACACCTCCTGAAAGAGGGGGCTCTCTGAAGACCAGACACACCTCCCGATTCGCTCCATGAGGGGAGAAGGAAGCAGGCCCTTGGTGCCCGCATCCGAGGGTCACTGGCATGGAAAGCTACTAGGTAGACCTGTATAGAGACTCAGTGTGCAAAGAACACACCCAAGGGCTTTGTCTGCACAGGAAAGGCTATTCTGGCAGGCCAGTCAGTTGGCAGGAGAGCAGGTTTGACTTCTGTAAACATTTAACAGGTAGTCATGCCCCTGTGAATAGCAGCAAGAGGCAACAATCCTCCCAGAGGCCCAGACTGGCCTGGCCACCCTCTGGGCTCCAGGCCTGCCTTTGCCTCCAGCGCGATCGTTTGTGTGCGAGAGCCCCCCAGTGGGCATTAGTGGTACTGCCACGCACAGAGCCGCTCCAGAGACTCCTCAGGTTCCCAGGAGCTCAGACCTGTGCAGGCCAAGGACAAGTCAGGCGATGTCCTTGATGACCTGCCCCAGTACAAAACCCCCCAAATCCTCCTGCGGCACATTGGTGCACCCGCGTTGTAACAATGCTGCCACTGCATGGAATGTGCTAGGAGTGCTTCCTTGGGGCCCGCAGACTCCTGAGAAGAGCTGACAAGCTTTGTTTTGCTTTCTCCAGTCCACCTTTGCTCCCGGACAGCTTTGTGTGTCCCAAAGCATTGTCGGTTTTGTTGTTGTTATTGTTTGTGGTTTTTAAAATTTTGAATTGAAACACTAAAATTTTAAATTAGGATTCCTAGCTTATCTGGAAAAGTGAAACAACACTGTTCTGAGCTCTTGCCCAAGAGCCAGTGGCTAAAGTTGAGGAGCTGCTGCCCCCTTGGGACAGACAAGGATGCTCCAGTTTGCCACAGTCCCTGCCATCCCCTACTGCATACCCTGCTAGTGATTACATTGTTTTCCTGGTCCCTATAGAGGCTTTATAGTTACAGTACACATACAACATAATTGCTGTGTAAGAGCTGCCATCACAGGACAGATGTGCTAGACTTGGTACATCCATTCGCCCACCTCACTCAATGCAAGTTACAGATGCAGAAACCAGGCTCAGTGCCTCTAGGCAACTCCCCTGGGCACCATGCAATTAAGTGCTATGGTCAGATCAGCAGC
The DNA here is from genome assembly GCF_014898055.3 of Talpa occidentalis. Lineage (NCBI taxonomy): Eukaryota > Metazoa > Chordata > Mammalia > Eulipotyphla > Talpidae > Talpa > Talpa occidentalis. The sequence goes on from NW_023605134.1 coordinate 4,025, forward strand.
AGGACCTGGATTCAGTGCCTTGAGACAGAGGAAAGTTACACTGATTGAAATGTAGAAAAGTTCTGAGTCACAGGGTTGGGCTGATTTCAGTTCGGGGCATGCATTCTCCCTCTGTCAACAGACTCCTCTCATTGCTTTAAGGGGTAGGAGCGGCTCAGTTAAGACCCCAGCCAGGGGCCTCCCTGGTGGTGCAAGGGGTTAAGCATCAGCACTAGAAAGTTATCCGCAGTTACTGCGGCATAACTTCCATCCCCAGCCAGGGAGGTGACCCACATGGCACCGCTGACCTCTCCTGTCTCCCTGCTGCTCCCCTCAGCAGTGTATTTCAGTAGATCCACTTGTTCTGCTCCCCACTCTGATGAATCCTCTCAGCCCCCACACCTCTGGCCTATACCCCAGCTCTTGTATGTATAAATAAATGTTTTTTAATTTTTTTTTTAAAAGACCCCAAACAATTGCTAGGTTTCCCTTTTTCTACCCATAATGTGGTCAGGAACCACCGCCCTTGATCACAGTTACAGAGTCTTTGGTGTCAAAGACACTGAAAGAAACAGTTCCCCTTCCTCCCCCAGGACGCCTGTCCTAACCCCCTTCTGGTGCCCGTGCCCGTGCCCGTGCAGGGTAAGGGGACAGGGACCCTGCTGTGCGGGGTCTAGGCATGAACTCTGAGACCTCACCTCAATTTCCAGATTTCCCCTCATCTTTGTCTACCGGGGCATTTCCCACCTGTCCCCATCGCTGGCCAAACAGCCTCTGCGGAGTTCCAGCTTTTCAAGCTCTTGCTAAGTGACCGACACTGAGTCAGATAGAAGGAAGGGAGATGAGGTGCTAACGGGCTTATTCCCATTCCCACAGCGACCAATTGAGTGTCCATCACCAGCTTTTAAAACAGTGCTTGTATAAATAAATAAAATCTTAAAAAAAAAACATTCAGGGGCTTTATATCAAAATCTTAGCAAGTGATGCTCCACCCCACACTCCCACCCCTGCCTTCTTCCTCTGCCCCCAACACGCCCTCCCCCCTAACCCACCTGCCCCTTACTCCCCCTGGCTTAGCCAGGAGCCACGGCCTCATGGGAGCCTCCCCTGCACCAGAGGCTCTACCTGTTTCTACTCACTTCGCATTCTTAGTACCGGATTCCTCATTTGTGTTTGTTGAAGCAAAGTGGTGCCCCAGGGAGGAATTTCTAAGGCCTTTCTATGGTTAAAATGGAGCAAATCTAAATGAGTTGCTCAAGGACACAGAGCCAACTAGTGACACAGCGGAGAGTTGGATCCCAGTTTGCAAGGCACATTTTGGCCCACGCTGTCATTCTTTCCTCCTGGCCTCTGCAGGCCTCCCTGGCCTGGGATGAATCACCACACTCGGGAAGTGGTGCTGGCAGCATGCCTGGCTGGCTCCACCTGGAGGTGGGGCAGGGCCCAGAGGCAGCAGGGACACTCAAGCCTGCTGCTGCAGACCCCCACACATGACTCACCAGGTCTCACCAGGCCCCAGCCGCTGTGCTCCCCAAGTCTCTCCCTGCTCTGTCCTACTAGTCTTATCTCCCAGGGGCTGGGGCAAGAGGCCGGCTGAGAGTCAGAGAATTCAGGGGTGACAAAGCTGCTCTTTCTCCCCAGCAACTGAGCCACAATAGCTTCTTTTTTTTTTTTAAAGATTTATTTATTTTTACATACAAAAGCTGGGGTATAGGCCAGAGGTGAGGGAGTGAGAGGATTCACCAGAGACAAAGTGGGGAGCAGAGCAGGCAGATCTACTGAAATACTCTGCTGAGGGGAGCAGCCAGGAGATAGGAGAGGTCTGCTGCGCCATGTGGGTCAGCTCCCTGGCTGGGGATGCAACTCGGGCTGCAGTGGCTGCAGATACCTTCATAGTGTTTCGACTTAACCCCTTGAGCCACCAGGGAGGCCCCGTAATAGCTTCTTAAATATTCACCTTCCCCCCCATGTAAAATTTGCTGTGGTCAGATTACCAGCCAAGGGTGTGGTGTCACATGGGGTGGTGAGTCACCCTATCGGTTGATGTCTGGGACCATTTTCTCGCTAGTCTGCCGCCCCTCCCCCATCCCAGCTCAGGGCCCTGTACAGTTTACAGTTGACAACTGGTTCCTCAGGAAACCGCCCCCACACACTCCCAGTCTTCAGCTTGTTTGACTTTCCTCACTTGCCTTGTAACCCCTTCCGAGTCCACCTTAGAGCCCCAGTGTAGGCCTGAGCGCCCTGGTGCCAACTCTGTCCACACCATCCACCCCTTGATGGTGCTCAGGGCCCGTCCTCCACCACAGAGGGCTTCTGGTCAGACAGACCTGGACGCAAATCCTGGTTCTCACCATCACTGCAAACTCGGCCATGGGCCGCGCTCCTGGGAATCTGTGTCCCTATCTGCAAAGGCAGTGAGAGAGCGACCTGCCTCCCAGGACCATGAATGCAGTGGGCACACGCCGCCTGGTAAGTGGCACAAAGCCAGTGGCCAGCAAGTATGTAGGGGGTCTCCCGAGCTCTGGCTTCCCTTTTCTGTAATTTTCCACCCCCTGCCAGTTGGGCTACTTCATTTCTGTCTCCTCCGGCTTCGTGGCTTCCTCTTTCAACCTTCCTGTGCCTTTGGCTACCTCACCACTGTCTTCTCAGCCCTTTGCTGCTTTTCCCTCTGTTCCTTTCAAATGATCCACAAACATGTCAATGTTTATAGCATATTTCAGTCTTATCCAGCCAGAGAGTGGAAGCTGGTGGGCCAGCTGCAACAACCAATTAAAGCATGAATTTTTTAGAGGAATGAAAATTTGCAAAACAGGCCAATTCACAGCAAGTCCAGGTGATTAAAAAAGAAAAGAAAACATCAGACTCTCGGGGCCTCCCCGGTGGCGCAGCGGTTGAGCGCTGGGTTGCAAAGCTGCCGGCGACCTCTGCGGCGCCGGTTCGATCCCCGGCTGCTCCCCGGCCACCGGAGGAGGGTCCCTCATGGCGCGCAGACCTCTCCTGCCGCCCGCTGCTCCCCTCAGCAGTGTACTTCGGTCCTTCTGCCTGCTCTGCTCCCTGCTCTGGCTCTGGTGAATTCTCTCACCCTCCCGCGCTTCTGACTGTACCCAGTGCATGTATAAACAAAACGAACGAACAAACAAACAAATAAATAAATAAAAACATGCCTCTATAAAAAAAAAAAAAGAAAAACATCAGACTCTAATAATCAAGAAAACAAATTTAAGTGCAAATGAGATTTTTCTTTACTTCTATCAGGATGCAGGAAAAGTACTGTAATCATTACTCTTGGACACTATAACTTTTGGAAAGCAGTAGGACAACATCTACTGAAGTTAAAATTAAGATGCATATGCCTTTTAACCTAGGAGTTTGTACCTGGGAATCTACCAAACAGGTGCACAAGGATGGATAATGAATTGCTGTTTAGGGGGGAAAACAAAACCTTGAAACAAGCTAATGTCCTTTTAAAGGGGAATAGTTAATTACATTATATCACTGTATTATGACAAACATGGAATATACTATTTTAGTTGTGAAAAATAAGTTATAATCCCCTCTACCAGAGGACTCACAGGGATAATTGTGATTAATGATAAAAAGTGAAGTGCAGAAACATCTCCCTAAAAATAAAGGTCCCAGAACAGTTTTACAGCAAATTTTATCAAACTTTTCAAGAAGAAACTATGTCTATCTTGCTCAAATTACTTACAAAATCTAAGAAACAGTAATATTACCTAATTCAATTCAAAATACAGACATTACCCCAACACCAAAGCCAGACAAAGCCAGCACAGGGAAACTGCAGACCATAGCTCTGATGAATATTGTCACAAAAATCTTTATCAAAACAGGGCCTCTATGGGCCTCCCCGGTGGCGCAGCGGTTGAGCGCTGGGTTGCGAAGCTGCCCGCGGCCTCTGCGGCGCCGGTTCGATCCCGGCTGCTCCCCGGCCACCAGAGGAGGGTCCCACATGGCGTGCAGACCTCTCCTGCCGCTGCTCCCCTCAGCAGTGTACTTCGGTCCTTCTGCCTGCTCTGCTCCCGCTCTGGCTCTGGTGAATTCTCTCACCCTCCCGCGCTTCTGACTGTACCCAGTGCATGTATAAACAAAACAAACAAACAAACCAGCAAACAAATAAATAAAGCATGCCTCTATAAAAAAAAAAAAAAAAAAAAAAAACAGGGCCTCTCTGGTTGCACAAGAGGTTAAGATGCAACCTATGAAGCTGTCCACAGCAATTGCAGCACGAGTTTGATCCCTGGCCAGGGAGATACACACATGGCGTAGCAGACCTCTCCTGACTTGCCCGCTGCTCCCCTCAGCAGTGTATTTCAGTCAATCTGCCTGTTCTGCTCCTTGTTCTGTCTCTGGTGAATCCAATTGTTAGGGGGGAAAAGGATGTCCCAAAGCTAATTCCATATAGGCTTTGTGGACGCCATCCCCACCCCAGGTCAAAGTCAAAGACACTGGGAACTCCAAATCCCATCACCACCAAAGGGAAGGTGGCTGGGACCTGAGGGTGGGGTGAAGCAGCCAGGTGGATATAAAAGGCAGACACGTGGGCTTTGGAGGGGTCCCCCATTTTTGGCTCTCCGCCAGCTCGCAGCGTCCGGCCAGCTCTGAGAGTGACTTTGGGTTTCCAGGTTGTCGGATCGGGTAGGATGCATTAAAGACTTTATTTCCCTATTTTCTCCCTGAGTTGTACATTTTCCTTATTTCTTTTTCTCTTGTAAATAAACCTTTTATTAACCCTTTTGTGTGTGTGTGTAGTAGAGTATTCATAAGTCCCTTTAAAGCGCGCGGGTGAGGACCCACAGCCAGGAACCCGTTTAATATCGGGGTTGCTCTATAACACTCTCACCCCCTACACCTCTGGCCTGTACCCCAGCTCTTGTATGCATAAATAAATTTTAAAAAATCTTTATCAAAACACTAGCAAATCAAATTCAACAATACATTACAAGCATTATATAGTATGACCAAGGGTATTTATCCCAGAGATGCAAGGATGGTTTCACATATATAAATCAAACAATGTAATACATTATCTCAATAAAATGAAAGAAAAAATATATATTACTAATTGATGCAGAGAAAGAATTTGACAAGATTCAGCACATTCACAGTCAGCAAGAATGGGAGAGGAAGGAAACTATCTCATAATAAAGGCCACATATCCCAAACCAACAGACACTGTAATACTTAATGGTGAAATACTGAGAACTTTCTCTTTAAAGGCAGGAGTAAGACAAGTACTAAGAGGTTTTAGCTGGAGCAATTGGACAATAGGAAACAAAAGGAATACAGATTAAAAAAGAGGAAATGATTCTCTCACCCTCCACACCTCTGACCTGTACCCCAGTTCTTGCATACATAAATAACTAAATCTTTTAAGAAAAAAAGCTCTAAGAAACAATAAATTAATACAGCAAAATGGCAGTTTACAAAACCAACATGTAAATAAAAATTCCATTTATATATATAAATAATGAATGAGAAGAAAAAGAAATTGAGAAAATGATTTCATTTACAATTGCTTCAAGAAGAATCAAACATCTCCCAGGGATTTATACCATGGAAAAAAGATTCTACTAGAGAACATTGAGCAACATACAAAGCGATGGAAAGGTACTGTATGCTCAAGGATGGGAGAATCAGCACTCATAATGACTCTCCTACCAAAAGCAATGTATAATTTGAAAGCAATTCCCATTTAAAATAGTACAAAAATGTTACAATGTACATGAAATTGTAAAAGGTCTTAAATAGCTAAAGCAATCCTGAGAAAAAGAGTCACGAAGCAAACTTCATACTTTTTCCTATGACTTCAAACTTTACTATGAAGCAACAGTACTAAAAACAATGGCACTGGAATGAAACTGGACACATCGATTGAAAGAACAGAATCAAAAACCTGGAAATCAATACACACATATGTTAATACTGACATTATAACGGAAGCATAACTGAGAAGAGAGAGCTCTTTAACAAATAGGGTCTCCTATTTAACAAATAGGGTCTCCTGAGGGTCTCCCTGGTGGCACGAGGGGAGCACAGCACTGTGAAGCTGCCCATAGCCTCTGCAGCACAGGCTCAATTCCGGCCGGCCAGGCAGCTACCCACATGGCGCAGCAGACCTCTCCTGTCTCGCCCACTGCTCCATACAGGAGTGTTTTTCAGTTAGTCCACTTGTTCTGTTCCCCACTCTGTCTCAGTGAATCCTCTTGCCCCCCACATCTCTGGCCTGTCTCCCAGTTATTGTATACATAATAATAAATAAATAAATCTTTTTTAAAAATTGCTGAGGGCCTCCCTGGCGGCGCAGTCAGTTGAGTGCAGCGCTGTGAGGCTGTCCGCAGCCTCTGCAGCGAGGGTTCAATTCCCGGCTGGCCAGGGGGATTCCCACATGGCGAGACAGACCTCTCCTGTCTTGCCCGCTGCTCCCCTCAACAGTGTATTTCAGTGGGTCTGCCTGTTCTGCTTCCTACTCTGTCTCTGGTGAATCCTCTCACCCTCCCATGCCTCTGGCCTGTACCCTAGTTCTTGTATAAATAAAATAAAAATCTTTATAAAAAATAAAAATTGCTGAGAAAATTGGACAGACACATGTAAAAGAATGAAATTGAATCACACTCTAACTCCACAAATTCAAAATGGGCTGAAGACTTAGATATAAGACCAACAAAATATATATAGAAAAAACATCAGTGACATGTTGCATGACGTGGATGATACATTTGTCTTGGGAGTCTTGGCTCCCGCAGCAAGAGAAATAAAAGCATAAGCCACTGGGTTTACCTCAAATTAATAAGCTTTTGAACAGAGAAAAAAAATAATAAGCATATTAAAAAGACTTCCAAATGAGTGGAGAAAATAGTCACATAATATGCAATCAACACGAGGTTAATATTCAAGATATACAGAAAACAATCAATTTAGCAACAACAAAGCAGCAAATAATAAATGGGCTGTAGATTTGAACAATTTACCAAAAAGGGCACCCAGAACACCAATAGATATATGGAAAAATATTCAACATCACTTTTAATAAGGGAGTTATGGGTCAAAACCACAGTGAGATGCCATCGCATGGCTACTGGACTGGCACATACTAAAAAGACCCCCAACAGAAAGGATGTGGAGAAAGCGGGATCCTGGTACACTGTTCATGGGAATGTAAACTGGTGCAACCATTTTGGAAAGTGATCCGGATTTACCTCAAAAAACTAAAAATGGAAATACCATAGGACTCAGTGATGCCACCTGCTGGCATCTGAAGAACATGAAACCATCAACTCAAAAAATTACATGCTGGACAGTGTTCATTGCAGCATTGTTTACAACAGCAAGAACACGGATGAGGACTCATCAGGAAGAGGTGGCGAATGCACACAATGGAAGCAATTCAGCCACAGGAAGGATGCCATTTACAGCAAAATGGCAGGAATGGTAGGGAATTATGTGTGGTCAGCAAGTCAGAACGACAACAAATAAGGGAGTGATGTGGCAGATGGAGAGGGGATGCTCGTAACTGAGGGGGGGGGTGGGTACTGGATGGAAAACTCAGGAGCAGGACCAGGGTGCTGGCTGCTGAGGGATGCAGACCACAGCAGGGTGATGCATGGCACTGCAGACTCTGCAAACACTGGCCTTCAGAAAGAGGTGTGTTGGTGATGTGCACCTGTGCTAGAATCTTTGTGGACAAAAAACCACAATGGCTGGCTTGGGGGTGAAAGCCCACGAGGGAACAGAGGCCTGAAAGCAGGGAGGGCAAGGAGAGGAGGCCCTGGAGCAGAGTGTGGGAGAAACAGCGACCCCTCGAGAGGGCTGGGGGAAGCCTCATTCTGGGGGAGGGCCATGCGTCAGGGAGACAGAAGAGGATGGCAGGGATCTGGCGGAGGGCGGTGGGGTGCAAAGGCCCTCTGGAGCTTATGGGATGGAAGTCTGGACGATGGAAGTCTGGGAGCTCCAGACTTCCTATGGGGCCTAGGACAAGACTTTTTGGAGACTCATTACCTGGAGGAGGTGGGAGCGTGAGGAGGGTCTGCCCAGCAGGACTCCCACCATGGCTCTTGGCTCACCACCAGCTCTCAGGTGCCATTGAGATTCCAGGTAGCGGAATGGGTAGGACGCATGTAAGACTTTATTTCCCAGACCGCCCCCGCAGGCCAGGGGGTCCCTGTGCTTCTGATGAGCTGGCTCTACACGGGGGTTCCCTGGACCCCCTCCTCAGGTTCTGCTGGTTTGCTAGAGTGGACTCGGGAAAGAGAACCCAGGAAACCTGTTGACTCACTAAATCACTGGTTAATTACAAAGAATAACTCAGATGCAGAGGTCCGTGGGGCAAAGTGTGGGGGAAGGTGATGTGCTCCTGTGCCTGCGCCAGGGGTGCTGTTCTCCCCGAGTCTCCGCATGCTCACCCACCACGCAGCTCTCTGGAGCCCCTCCTTCTGGGGTACACGCAGGCTTCATGCTCAGGGGCCTTTGGACTAAACCTCCAGCCCCTCTCCCCTCCCTGGAGGTCAGGGTGGACCTGGAAGTTCCAACTAGTCGGCGCCTGGTTGGTGCTCCTGCCAACCAGCCTCAGGTGCTTCATTAAAGTCACCTCATTCATGTAACAAAGGACACCATTCTTACTCCCAATGCTTAGGAAATTTTAAGGGTTTGGGGCCTGTGAACCAGGAACTGTGGCTGCATACCAAATAGTTATGTTTGAGAAATATATTTTGGCCATCTGAATGACCAAATAAGTATTTGCTATGAATCACACTATCACACAAGGGGAGTGTGGGCGCAGGAGCTAAGGCCTCTGCACGTGGACCCCAGGAACTCCGTGGCTGACCTGGACTATAGGGGTTATTAGACATTTCCTTATGCAGGAGTGGCTGCCGTCTGCATTTGTGTAAGACTTTAGGGTATGAGGGGTTTTAAAAAATCTCTGCTGTTTACCTCCCAACGTGACAGCTAGTAACTCAAGTTCATGAGAGAAGAGAGTCTCCCTGGCCCACCAAGCTGACGTACCTGCATTGGGTAGTGATGTCTGGTCTTTTGGAAAGAAACAGAAGACCCATATGTTCTTATGTCCTGCCACCAGTCAAAGGCCCCAACGTGAAAGTGCTTTGTCCATCTCCCTCATTGCACTCAGGTCCTGCAATAAATTACTCCTCCTGTAAAGACAGGAATGGACATGGAGCAGGTTTTCTGATCCAGCAGACTGGGTAAAGGAGGAGAGTCCTGGAGCCCCCAGTGGCTTTTGCAGGCTTTTATTGGGATTTACCAGGTACACAGCAGGCAGGGGTGCTGGGGGGCCTGCCTGCCTCCCGGCCCCCAGCAAGTCTTCACTCTGGGCTCTCAGGTGATCTCTGCTGCTCTCCTGGTTCTTCATGCTTGTATTTCTCCTTCTCTCAACTTCTGACGCTGCCCTTAAAAAAGCCCAGTCTTAGCCCAGGTGAATCTCATCTACATGTGCCCACACCCTACTCCAGGTACCCACCCTCAGGCATGCATTCAGGACCACAGGGTTCCCTCATCTATCCTAATGGCGGGAGGGCAGAAAAGCCTGATGCACCACCACGGAGGTCCCTACTCCTCTTTAAAAACAACACAAGTATAGATTTCAGTAAAAAGTCTGCCGAGACAGCCGCAGCAGCCTGGGTGTGAGGGGTTCCTAAAGGATGGGATGGAGTCAGCGCAATTTGTGGAAAATGAGGGGGAAGGGGGAGTAAGGAGACACAGACACTTGATCAGGGTGCAGACATCATCCCGCTAAGGGTCTCAGCAGCCCTTTATTTAAACATTTCAAGCAAACCATGAGAGTGCATCAGCATATGCACTAAGGCAGGAAGATAACAATCACATCTTTCTCAAGAACAGCCAAGGGTCTATTTGCCCTCCTGCAGAGGTCGCAACATTTATTATTTTTTGATTTAAAGAAGGCACAGTTGCTAAACAAGTGTTCTTAGAATAGTCATTTACTTTGAACAACCAAACAGTCATTTTATTACTAGCAAAAACTTATGTGACTGAAACTAACATTTCTATGTTTCCCACAGAGAATGATTAACTAAGGGCTAGGGGAAACAAAGGACAGGAAGTTACCTAGGGGAAGGAAGATGCATTGACTCTTCCCTAGCCCCAAGCTCTCAATTAAGGGAGGAATTTTCCTAATCTAACAAAAGAATTTTCTACCTATTACTCCCCTAATTATCTAGTCAGCCTAGTTTCCTTATCTAACTTTAAGATCAAGGGAAAATTCCTTTTTCTTTAAGATTGCTGATTGTTGTTTTAAGGAACTGTTACAGGATAGGGGGACCGGCAGCCCAGACCCCCCCCCCACACACACACTTGCCTGCTCTAAATGGGTTCTGCCATCCGCCGCATCAACACAAATCATATGAGACTTTAATGGGAAGGAACTTTAATACAACTAGGAAACAATACAGGGAAGGAAAAGAATCTAGTTTCTAAGTCAAGCACCCAAAGTGACCCGTCCCAACATGGGTAAAAGTCCACCCAAGCAGGATTAGCCCAGAGCAAGGCCCCAAAGCCTGCCACAAGTCCAAAGCATCTTCCAGTGGGGACCCACAGAAAAGGGTCAGAAACAACCAGACAAGCCTGGATGGAAAAGAGCAAAATCAAAATAAAAATAAAAGCTGCCATGGTCACCTCCCCATGGGTCTCACCCACATCTGTGTCACCCCGTCCACGACCAAAAGGCAAGCGCAGGTTCTTCACGGGTCTCTCGGCTCCATGCGCCTCCTCCAGGTCTCCTCCTTGCTCTCCATTCTGCTTTTTTTCTTCCTCAGTCTCCTCTGCAGCTTCTTCTCTCCCTGCTCAGCTCCACCCTGCATTTGGGTGGGGCAGGGAACCTGGAACCTCCCCCTTTCCTGGGGACCCCCGTTACAGAACTACAAATATTTCATCAGGGACAGAGTCGGAGATGGTTATAGCTTTTGGTTCTCAAAGTGGTTAATACGTGACATATCAGTAGTTGTAACATTGACTATTTCCAAGTGCACTATTTGTGCTGCCATGGTTATCAACTCAATCAGTCACAAAATTGTTGTTGACTTATTCTTGAATGCACACTCTAACAACTACCACACCAACTGTCACCTCCAGGGGAGTTAGCCCTAAACAAAGAGGAGGAATTTAGCAGGAGGGGACTATAGCGCCTCCTGGCTTATTAGGAATTTTCTTACACTTGGAGCATGGCTTGCATCTGGCCCCCAACTGCTCTCTTTAACTTTAAAGTAAAAGAATTTCCTTCTCCATTCAGCCCTTGCCTCAAAAGCACACATATCCATATTAAAGACTTGGCCAAGGGATGTTTACAGCCTTTTGTTCCCAGAAGTTTTTTCACTTGTTAATGTAAGGCCCAATGTTGAATTGCTGCCTTTTGGCAGAGAATTACTAATTTTATAAAAAAATGTAGTATTTGTATCACGCAGTGCCATTTGCCATCAAATTGGTTATTCAGTAATTGATCAAAAAGCATTTGCAGGGCCTCCCCGGTGGCGCAGCGGTTGAGCGCTGGGTTGCGAAGCTGCCCGCGGCCTCTGCGGCGTCGGTTCGATCCCCGGCTGCTCCCCGGCCTCCGGAGGAGGGTCCCACATGGCGCGCAGACCTCTCCTGCCGCCCGCTGCTCCCCTCAGCAGTGTCCTTCGGTCCTTCTGCCTGCTCTGCTCCCCGCTCTGGCTCTGGTGAATTCTCTCACCCTCCCGCGCTTCTGACTGTACCCAGTGCATGTATAAACAAAAAACAAACAAACAAATAAATAAATAAATAAAAAACATGCCTCTATAAAAAAAAAAAGATGTTTAAAAAAAAAAAAAAAAAAGCATTTGCAGGGCCTCCCAGGTGGCACAGCGGTTGAGCGATGGGTTGCGAGGCTGCCCGCAGCCTCTGCAGCACCGGATTGTTCCCCGGCCACCAGAGGAGGATCCCACATGGCGCACAGACCTCTCCTGCCACCCGCTGCTCCCCTCAGCAGTGTACCTCGGTCTTTCCGCTTGCTCTGCTCCCTGCTCTGGCTCTGGTGAATTCTCTCACCCTCCCGCGCTGCTGACTGTACCCAGTGCTTGTATAAATAAATAAATAAATCTTTAAAAAAAAAAAAAAAAAAGCATTTGCAGCTTTACTTTTAAATGCGTATTTTGACAATGGTAGAAACTAGCCATAAACAAATGAGGAGAAACTAACAGGAGTCAGCTAAGGAGATTCCTGACTTTTCAGGAATCTGCCCCATGCCCGGACCTTTGTCAAACTGTTACAGGGCAGCCCCAATACAAAACGGGTTGCCTGGGCCTCCCCAGTGGTGCAGCGGTTGAGCCCTGGGTTGCAAAGCTGCCCACAGCCTCTGCAGCACCGGTTCGATCCCCGGCTGCTCCCCGGCCACCGGAGGAGGGTCCCACATGGCGCGCAGACCTCTCCTGCTGCCCGCTGCTCCCCTCAGCAGTGTGCTTCGGTCCTCCTGCCTGCTCTGCTCCCCACTTTGGCTCTGGTGAATTCTCTCACCCGCCCGCGCTTCTGACTGTACCCAGTACTTATATAAATAAATAAAAATAAATCTTAAAAAAAAAAAAAAAACGGGGTGCCTGACTGTGGGTCCTCACCCGCGCGCTTAAAAGGATTTACTAATACTCCACTGCAGGCACACGCGAAAGGTTCATAAAAGGTTTATGGACAAGGGCAGGGGAAATGAGGAAATGTACAGCTCAGGGAGAAAAGTGGGAGATAAAGTCTTAAATGCGTCCTACCTGATCCGCAGACCTGGAATCCCAAATGGCGCTCTGAGAGCTGGCCGCCAGCCAGGAGCCCTGAAGCCAGGAGGCGAGCGACAGAGCGAGAGACCCAAGGCCCACGTGTCTGGTTTTTATACCCAACCTGGCTGCTTAACCCCACTCTCAGGTGCCAGCCACCCTCCCTTTGGTGGTGACGGGATTTGTCTTTCCCAATGTCCTGATGGCTTTGGTCTGGAGTGGGGGTGGCGTCCACAAACCCTGCGTGGAATGAGCTCAGCACATCCTTTCCCCCTAACAATTCGACATGAGTAGCCTGGCTCCCAGTAAAAGTCTTCACAGTCTGTGACTATTTTAGTTTTCTAATTTAACAGGAAAAACTAGCCACATACTTACATATTTACATATTATATATTTACATATTTTATTTACATGTAGTTTGTAAAGGGCAGGACAGGACACTGAGCAGGTTTTCTGATCCAGCAGACCGGGTAAAGGAGGAGTCAGTCCTCAGTGGCTTTGCAGGCTTTTATTGGGATTTACCCGGTACAGCAGCAGGCAGGGGTGCACCAAAACATATCAGCCTGCAAGGTCCTCCGCCTTCTGGAGGGATTGTCAGTCCAACTCCCTTAGTCCAAGGCCATCAGGCCCCTCCTTGCATCAGTACTGGTGAGCTCCGAATCTTGGTCCTTTCTTTCCCCGATGATTCTGCTGCCTCAGGGGTCTTTGGCTGGTCCTCTCGGGCTGTCTCCTTCATGCAAGGTCTCATCCTGTAGCTCCCAGATCTTGTCCATCTCCTGTGCTGCCATGACGCCAGCATTGTCACAGGCAAACACAGTCTGTTACTCCTTATGTTTCAGGGCAGGGAGAGGTGCATCCCAGATCCCCCAAAACCTGCCTGCTTTAAATGGGTTCTGCCATCTGCCGCATCAACACAAAACATATGAGACTTTAATGGGAAGGAACTTTAATACAACTAGGAAACAATACAGGAAAGGCAAAGAGTCTAGTTTCTAAATGAAGCACCAAAGTGACCCGTCCCTCGTGGGTACAAGTCTACCCAAGCAGGATTGGCCCAGAGTGGGGCCCCAAATCCCGCCACAAGTCTAAAGCATCTTCCAGTGGGGACCCACAGAAAAGGATCAGAAACCACCAGACAAGTCTGGAAGGAAAAGAGCAAAATCAAAATAGAGACAAAAACCACCATTGTCACCTCCCCACGGGTCTCACCCATGCCTGTGTCACCCAGTCCATGACCAAAAGGCAAGCGGTTTCTTCACATGTCTCTCCACTCCATGTGCCTCTTCGAGGGCTCCTCCTGGCTCCATCCTGCTTCCTTCTTTCCTCAGTCTCCTCTGCAGCTTCTTCTCTCTGCTCAGCTCCATCCTCCTTTTGGGTGGGGCAGGAAACCTAGAACCCCCCCTTTCCTGGGGACCACCCTGTTACACTTAGTCCCTCCAGGTCTTCAGAGGGCTCCATACCCATCTGCATGGATCATCGTGGCAACTTACGCCAACTGTAAAGTCAGGAATGGGCACAGTGCAGGTTTTCTGATCCAGCAGACGGGGTAAAGCAGGAGTCAGAGTCCTCAGTGGCTTTGCAGGCTTTTATTGGGATTTTCCAGGTACACAGCAGGCAGGGGTGCTGGGGGCCGGGAGGCTATTGACTGCTTCCTGGCCCCCAGCAAGTCTTCGCTCTATCTGGGCTCTCCGGTGTTCGCTCTCTCGGCTTCTGTTCAGCTTCTCTGCTTCTCTTCTCTTGGCTTCTGCTGGCGTCCCTGTGATGCTGCCCTTAAAAGTCCAGTCTTAGCCCAGGTGAATCCCATCTACCTATGCCCATACCCTACTCCAGGTGCCCGCCATAAGGCATGCATTCAGGACCACAGGGTTCCGTCATCTATCCTGATGGCAGGAGGGCAGAAAAGCCTGATACTTTCACCTTATCCTACAAGTCACTTTGGCTATCTTAAATGTAGTAATAGAGATGTCCATATGTGCTGTTGACATCTCCTTTAAGGCTTCAGCTTTCTTTCAGGATGCTGTAATACTTCTATCATACACAGAATAAATTAACTTTTAGACATTTCATTTAATTCGCTGTTATCAGTGGACCTGCAAAAATTTTTTCATATTAGTAAAATGCAGTTAATCTGGATTTGCATCCCAGTCCTCTCCCTGACTAGCCATGGGAGTTCACTTCTCTGAGTCTCACATTCATTGTCTCTAAGCAAGTGGCAATGACAGGCACCCTTGAGAAGGTTCTAGATGGGAAGGGGGTCCCCACAGTACCTTAATCAGCTTAATCTAGTATATCTTGTGATTAGATATATTCTGATGCTACTATTCAAGGCAGCCAGCAGATACGTAGAATCCGATGCCCCAAGTGATGCTCACCTACATCAGCTCTGGCTCTAGGGCATGATACACAACTCACCTGCTGCTCAGGTTCCAAGGACTGTTGTCCAAATTTTCTTTACATCTGCATAATAACCTACAAAAGAAGTCATTTTCATCTCAATTAAAGAATAGAAAAAAGAGTTAGTGACCTGAATCCTTAAAACTCTGAAACACTATCAAGCTAATATGTCCTACTCACCTAAACACAAATTTGGTCCAAAGAGTTATTTGTAAATTGGTGATATGTTAGAAAATCAAAAACTGTTGATGAGTGGTTAACCCCTGTCAGGAAGGCTAAAGATGAAGGGAAGGCTACAATGGTTTGGACCAGTGCTACCCAGTAGGGACACGAGGGGTGTCACCCAAATGATTTAAAATTTTTAGTAGCTGCATTACAAAGTAAGAAGAAATAGGTAAATTCATCTTTATATATATCACTAGCCCATTATATGAAAAATATTATTATTTGAACATGCAATCAATATGACCATTATAAGTGAGCTGTTTCACAGCCCTTCTTTTATACCCAGCCTTATGAACCCAGAGATATTTTATAATGACTGTGCATCTCAGCCTGGAGTCCCACATTTCAAGGGCTCACAGGCACATGTGGCTCATAGTCACCATTTCCCACGCCCATGTGCACCCGTCTCCTCTCCACAGAGGAAGCACAGGGTGACCCAGAAGCTGGGTCCACAGGCTTGACTGAGCTTGTCAAGGTGTCTCAGCAATAGCCAGCAGTGGCAGCCGTTGCAAACACCTCACCACAGGGAATGGCTTTCAGGTTGAGATGTGAAGTAAGGATTTTTTTTAATGTTATTTGAGGGCTTTCTTTCTTTACGGGTCATTTTTTTCCTTTTTATTTATTTTTTTCCTTACATACTTTTAAAGTCATTGTTCATTTTTAAACAATGTTTGCTTCCCCTCCCCTCAGGTGGAGTCCCCATAGAATTTCCTTCCCCAAGGCACCCGTGCACCATCACCTCAGTGCCCTGTGCTCCTCCCTGCCTCCCTCTGATCCCTCTCCCTTCTCCTCCCCTGCAGGATGTCTCTGGTTTATAATTGTCTGTTTTCGCTTTGTTGTGTTTTGTACTGTTACTATTTTTTTACATTGATGTCTTATTTGGTTCCCCTATATTCCTCCTATAAGTGAAACCATCCAATATTTTTTTTCCTTCTAATTTCCCTGAGCGTAATTCCTTCTAGCTCTATCCACGTTGCTGTGAATGACATGAGTTTATCTTTTTTGATTGCTGAATCGTATTCCATTGTGTATATATACCACATCTTCTTGATCCAGTCATCTATTTGGGGGGTATTTGGGTTGTTTCCAGGTTTTACCTATTATAAATAGGGCTGCAATAAACATAGGGGTGCAGGTATTTTTTTGAATCGTTTTGTGTCCTTTGGGTAGATCCCTAGGAGTGGAATTGCTGGGTCATATGGTAATTCCATTTTTTTATTAAAAAAGGGGAGAGAATAATGGACACCTACAGACACAAAGAGGCAGAAAGAGCTGGCCCCGAAAGGGATGGATTTGCCAAGAGAGGGCCTGCAGGAGGGAGGCCTTGAGGAGAGCTGTCTCCGCTGAGGGAGGTCAGTGAAGAGAAGCCCCAGCAAGGTTCAGGTAATGGCAGGCAGGAAGGCTGCTGCCCTGAAGAGGGACAGAGAGTTGGCAAAAAGAAGCACCTGCACAGGCACAGGTGGGCAGAAGGACTGTTGCCTAATGATTTTTTTAGAACAAATATTTTTCCAGGTTATATGGTGCTACCAGTCCTGTCCACTGTGGCAGCTTTCTCCCACTGAACTTAAATCAGTCAATTTGGGGAGTTCTGTGGATACTCGGTGCCATCTTCCTCAGGTTCAAGTTTTCCACAGTAATACTGAGTAGAAATGATTTCAGTATCCGGGGACCAATCTGTTAAGGAGATGATTAACTATCATATCTCTAATTTGGGGATAAAAAATAACTTTTTAAAAAGAACATTTGAACTCTGCTAAAATTTTACTCCTTGGTTATGATGCCTCCAAACTTCTTCAGCTGATTTTTTATAACCTGTCAGAGGTACATCTATTGATTGCTCTTGAGATCTTCATGATATTTGCACCTGTCATGGAAATGGTACTCCTGGGAAATCATATTCTAGAACCAACACTTCCCCAAATAGTCCAGATCAGCAATAACTAACAGAAACTTTTGCAAAGATGGAGGAGTTCTGTATCTGGGGTGTCCAATATGGTAGCCACCAGCTCCTGAGCATTTGAAAGGTGGTTAGTGCAACTGAGGAACTCAAGTTTAACTTTTATCTCATTTTAATTCATTAAATTTTATATTAAATCACTGCCTGTTGCTAGCACTATTGTACTGAGCAGTGCAAGTCTAAGGAAACTGAAATCCAGTTTGCAAACCTGGTTCAAGACACAAATATGAAATGACATGCACCCGCAATGCCAACACCTTGTGGACAGCTTACCCTTTAGCCTTCCCTGTAGGAATGAGAAATTAGTCTCACAAGTTTTCTTTTGTGAAAGCTGACATGGAAGTTTTGGGACAGAGAAGGGTGTCCTTGTCATCGGGCTGGGAAAAGTTCATCAGTTCTCCAGGGCATAGGATTGCTTTCCAGTTTAGCCCAAGACTTTTGTGGGACCCAGAGGTTTAGGAAGGCAACACATGTAATGCCAGAATTAACTACTGCCCACTCCAAGTCACACAACTCAACAAAAGCAGTATCCTGTCCGGGCCTTCTCCTTGGCTATATAAGGCATGGGAATTTCTTGACAATGGGGTGAAAGAGAAAGGGATATTTGCAAAATCTGACTTAGAGAGGAGATATTCATCTGTATGTTGGAGCAAACCATGGACAGAAGATGGCTGTGGCACATTGGCAAGCAGGTCCATTGGGCCATGGAAAGCTCTCAGTGGCTTAAGGATCACTCTACCCTTAGTGCAGAATCTTTTCAAAGAACTGGCACACTCCAGTAAAATACAAAAGGTTTTCCTTCTTTGAAATGTGTAAAACTTCAAACTGTTTCATTCCAACTATTTATTTACTGCCCTTTGAAAAACCAAATCAAATTTGAAAGTTTTCTTTTTTTAAAGAGAGTGCACGTACCTGCAAGTAGTAGCGGTACTAGCATAGATAGACCAGAGGCCACCTGTCTCTTGAATGTGCTGGAAAAAAAAAAAGGGAAATACAATTGGTTGAACTGAACTGATCAATAATCCAGATGCAATTGATCCTCTGTATGTGTAATCTACCTGCTTGCTGAAATCTATTTATTCCCCAAATCAACACTTTCATGCTCCTTTGCAGACATGTGCAGCAGAGAAGTGAAAACTGAGCAACTTGAGGCTACATCCTCAGTGGAGGTTGGGATCGCCTGCCCACCTGACTTCAGTTCTCATACTGTAACAAACATCTGACTCAGGGTTATGTTTTTCACATTTTTGTCCTTTTTGTTGGTTATTTCACTGTTGCATGGCCCCCATGCCAGTGTCCCTAGGTACAAGGGGGCGGTGACGTGCCTCTCAGAGAAAATGCTAGACAAGCTTCATTCAGGAGTAACAGTGCCCTGAGCTTGACATTCATGAATCAAAAATCAGGTGTCTCTAAACAGAACACACGAAACAAAGTTCTACATTAACTTCTGGCGTAAGTGTGGTGCCCAGCGGCTGGTAGACACCTGCTTCCGCGACGCAAAGGCTCCATATTGGTAATTCCATGTTCACAGTGATTGTGTAGCCCATAAGGACGGGGAATAAAGAGAATGGATGATATTTCTAAATAAACTTATCTGCTCAAGGTTACTACACATCAGGCCCAGTGTTATTTATGAACAGATGCAAATATTCCACTAGAAGTCTTATTTTTGGCCATCGTACCCTCCAGAGGAAGCAGAACCAGGCCCTGTATGTTTGGTGCGTAAATTGGCAGTAGCGCCTCAGGAGCCTCAAATGTGTCTGTCATAAAGCAGCAGACACAGTGAGAAGCCATGTCCCCACAGTCTCGCTCAGTCATGACGACAAAGTTGAGGGATAGCTTCAACTCCACTGCCTCAGTTTCCTCCTGTGAAACTGTAAACAATACTAATGAATATACCCAGCTCATGAAGCAGCTGTCAGCCTCTGTCCAGTTAATACACTTAAGAGCACCTAACAGCTGCTCTCAATAACCTATTGAATAGATGCTATGGTATCTCGACTAACGTTCTTTGACACTATCACTGCAGGCCAAGACACCAAGCTCTCACCCTTATACCCAGCTGAAAGAGACTGCCATGCTATTGACTGGGGGTGGGCTCCCCAAATGTATCAAATGTATGTTTTTTTTTTAAGATTTATTTATTTATACAAGCACTGGGGTACAGGCCAGAGGCGCGAGAGGGTGAGAAATTCACCAGAGACAGAGTGGGGAGCAGAACAGGCAGACGTACCAGACACTGCTGAGGGGAGCAGCGGGTATGACAGGAGAGGTCTGCTCAGTGCCATGTGGGAATCTCCCTGGATGGCCGGGAATCGAACCTACACTGCAGAGGCTGAAGACAGCTTCACAGCAGCACTCAACCTGAGCACCACAAGGGAGGCCCAAATGTACGCTTTTTAAGAACACAATGGGCCCCCCTTTGGTGCAGGTGGTTGAGCGCCGCACTGTGAAACTGTCTGCAGCCTCTGCAGCACGGTTTCGATCCCTGCTGGCAAGCGAGAATCCCACATGGCACGGCAGACCTCTCCTGTCTCGCCTGTTGCTCCCCTCAGCAGTGTATTTCGTCAGTCTGCCTCTTCTGCTCCCCTCTCTGTCTCCAGTGAATCTTCTCACCCTCCCGTGCATCTGGCCTGTACCCCAGTTCTTCTATAAAAAATAAATAATCTTGGGCTCCCCGGTGGCGCAGCGGTTGAGCGCTGGGTTGCGAAGCTGCCCACAGCTCTGCAGCACCGGTTCGATCCGGCTGCTCCCCGGCCACCGGAGGAGGGCCCCATATGGTGTGCAGACCTCTCCTGCCGCCCGCTGCTCCCCTCAGCAGTGTACTTCAGTCTGCCTGCTCTGCTCCCCGCTGGCTCTGGTGAATCTCTCACCCTCCCCTGCTTCTGACTATGCCAGTGCTTATATATAAATAAAAATAAAAATAAATCTTTAAAATATAAATAAAAAATCTTAATAAAAAAAAAAAAAAAGAACTGAAACTGAGTTAATAGTTACTATTTCCTTCCCTGGAAGGAAAAGAACTTAAAAAAAAAAAAAAGAAAGAACAAATGAAACAACACTGTAAAGAGCTATGAATAGTGAAAAGCAAGAATTCCAGAGCCAGATGGCATGAATTCAAACCGAGCTCTGCTGCTTACCAGCGGCTAATCTTGGGCAAGCTAGTTACAGGCCTGTGCTGTTTCCCATATAAACAGGATACTTACTAGGACCTCCCTCATATAGTTTTGTGAGGGTCCATCAACACATGTATTTGGATGATGCTTGTCAAGTGCTTAAAAATGGTAACTTTCTCTCTGTAACTGGGCATTTGTGAAAACTGAAACTCATTACATTCCAATTTGTGAAGTGTCTACCAGACTACCATCTGGGTTCGAAACCCACAAATTTCCATTGGTCCATGAACCCCACCTGGATGCACTATCTCTACCATGACACATTTAGAGTTTACCTGGTAAACAGGTGAGGGGACAACCAGTAATGTTCTTCAAACTTTGATTCGTAGCGACACAGGTTTTTTCTTTGGGAGATTATTCTTCTTCAAACGTAGCATACGTGGTAGTGTACTGCTTTCGCACTGGGCTTCAGTGCACTGCCACGTGTAGTTTACCAAGCTTTCATGAGTGTAGTAAGGCTCCGTGAATTCGCACGATTATAATGTCTTCATCAGTCAGTGTACAATTTAGTGTCAGACGTGGAAGAGGTGGCTGGAGAAACAACGATATTTAGTACAGCAAAGAGGAATAATCAAACTCATAGCTCTACATTCACAAGGAGCTCCCAACTTCTTTATGAGCTTGGAAAGACAAGCAGACAACTTCGAGAGCATCACAGTAAGAATTCTGGGGCAGATCAACCTGCTCAAATTCAGAACACAACAGGCCCCCAATCCCTTATCCCCAACTCTGAAAGCCAAAGATTTTTCACAAGATCACAGCAAAGTCATTAGAAGCGAATTCTGATCGGAATGACATGCAGGGAGGGGTTGACAGTGTCCTCTTTTTCATCTATTTCCAATATTCATGTTTAACTAAAAAACATCCACATGCTTGAGTAGAGGGTGATGGCCGTCACTAAGTGGTGGTACTTAACATACACAGAGAAATGGTTACTTCCTTATTTGTTATTTATATGTCTTCTCGCAGCTCTACTCTCCCCCCGTAAGTTTCAATACACATAAATATCTACTCAATAGGTAATTAAAGTAAATTAAGATTCACCAAGATGAAGGAATGCTATACTGTCATTGAAAACAATATTCCTTAAGACAAAGGAATGCTTAAGTTCTGATTAATAATCTAAGAATTAAAATGCTCAAATCCTCTTCTCACATCTGTTCCTTCTGCAAACTTTCTGCTCATATAACCTGCCTGGCAGCCTTGCTGGAGGCCAGTCACACGTGACTTCTTTTGTGCTTGGGGCTTCCTCCAATTTTAGGTTTCATCTGGCTCACATAAACTCCTTATATGCTGCTTTAAAGTTTTCCTTCAGTTAAGAGCATTTCGGTTTTTCATAAGCATTGGAAACTTTCTCCAAGTTACAACTTAAGCAGCAGACCAAAATATCAATCGAATAAGAAGTTGCTCTAATTAACTCAAAATTGGGGAGTCCCTCCCCCCTCCTGGACTCTTCAGAGCCCTCCTCCCCTCCCATACCCCCAGAGACCCTTCCCAGGAAACCACATGTCTCCAGAACAGTCAAGAAAAGAATGAGCTGCTTCTGCAACTAGGGCCGGAAACTGCTTTACTTTACTAGAAAGTTCCACAGAAGCATTTCTCAAATATTAATTTGCATAAGATTCACCTGAGGTGTGTGTTAAACATGCAGGTTCCTGGGCCCCAGGTGACTGACGTGGGTGCTCCACGTGTTTGGTTAGATTTAGTTTATGGTATTGGTTCAGTCAACATCTAGCCTTTCATCAAACACCCTAAACTAGACAGAGGTTCATCCAAATCCCTGGACAGTGCATCTTGGGGGGAAGGGTGAAGAGTAGGTATCGTTCACCTCCTAACTACACAAGCACCTGACATAATACAAGACCAAGAGTTGTTCCTCAGTAAGGAAGACAGATGTAGGGAATGAACAGACAAATGGGTAATTCAAGGGGCAGTCTTTCAAATTACTCTGTGAAATATAAGTTCTTCATCAGCTCAGCTCAAAAAAAGGAAAAGCATGGTGGTGAAGGGTGTGGACTTGGAACCTGACTGCCTGGCTTCACTTCCAGCTTTGCTACAAAAAGCCACTTGATCTTAGACAACTTACTTAATCACCCGAGCCTCGGCTTCCTCTACAGTTATCCACCTTATGACTGTGAGGAGTAAATAAGTCCATACAGATAACAGACTAGCATGCAGTGCCTGGTACAGCATAAGGATTTAACAAATGCTAGCTGTACCGGAGCACGGGTGAGCAACGAAGGCTCCCCAGGAGAAGCTGTGATTTGATGAGAAGAATTGCTGGCAGGAATTCGATATGTGGCCTGCTGCATGGACTTGGGCCAGGAGGTGTGCCTGCTGCATGGACTTGGGCACAGCCCTCTTAGGAATTGAAAGCCTTTAAGAAATCATCCAACCAAGGGTTCCTGTTCTACAGATGGAGAAACTCATTGCTAAAGTCTCATTTCCATCTGTAAAAGGTAACGGAAAACTTTATAAGATTTTATGAAGGTCAAGTGGAATGTGAAGATAATGCAAGGGCCAACACGCGCAAGTGCTACTCCACCATCCACGCTGTTAGAAGCCCTCCACACAGAAGCTCACTGGCAGCCATCAACCCACCGCAGCCAGACAGCAAGACTGGTCCAGCCTATGCCAAAAAGGATGCAGACTTCCCGCATCGCTGGTCAGAGCTTCCACACCTCAGAGCTCGCCCACCATTCTCCCCTTGCCCGTGGACTGACAGACTACTTCTAACAAATATTCCTTACATCTGCATCTTAAGCAGCTTTAAACTGGTAAGAAAGTGTCCACTTTATCCTTGAGATAACTCAGTCACTTCTAATCCATGAATTCAGCTCACTACTCTAAAAGAAATGAGAATTTCTTATAGGTATCTGATGATATTTATAGAATATGTGCCTGTTTATTAACTTAATAAAAAGTCATATAGCAGTTCAACCTTTAAGGACAGGGCAGTCCATTCCACTTATAGAACATTAC
>NW_023605135.1:0-27489 GCF_014898055.3 Talpa occidentalis
CGAAGCACTTGCATTACAGGCTTTATTGAAAATTACTAAGGACTCAACCAAATACAATAAGCCGGCAATTCAAGCTCCTCAGGAAAGAAGGCCTGTCTGCCATGATAAAGGCCACAGAAGCGCTTTCGGGGAGGGGGGCACTCATAATGAGCGGGAGAAGCAGATGGAAGAGGAGCAAGCAGTAATTATTAGCCCAGGAAGGGAGAACTTAAGAGAATGTAAAAGGAAGCAGATGGAAGCCATGTTTTATGGGGAGAAAGAAAAAGATAAAAGGCCAAGAGCTGGGCTGAAAGACATTCAAAACTTTTTAAATGGAAAGCAAAAATAGAAGGATGATTTTGTGCAGGAGAAATACAGAGAGATAACAGGGCATAATTCAAAAGCCGCAGCGTCCAATATAAAGGAGCAGAGAATCCATTCAGCCGCGCTGCTTCCAGAGCACAAAGGTAGGGCAACCTGAATATTATCCCGCCCGCTCCGTGGCCAGCACCCCAGCTCTCTCCGCAGCTCAGGGAGACGACGAGGGGCCGAGAGGCGTCCCTGTCTGGGCGAGGGGCCCCCGAGAGCTGCACAGGTTGCTACTCAGAGATGCAGGACTAACCTCCAGGCCCAGGGATCCAGACTCTGCGCCACGAGACCCCACGGGAGCCTGGGGTCGGGGTCGGGAAGGCAGAGAGGCTGAGACGGAGTGGCGACCCAGGATGCGTACAGACATCCCAAGGCCAGGACCCAGAGAGCCTGGGGAGAGCGCCGGTGGGCACCGGCTACTGAAGGGGTCACCTGTCCAGCTTTCCCCTCAGAAGAGGTGCCCTGAGGCTTGGGCACCTTGAAAGTAATTCACGCTGATAGCACAGCCGCCAGGTTGGAACCCAGAGCAATGCTGGGGAGCAGGAGAGCAGGGATGGAGTGGGGCTCCTGGGGGGGGGGGGTGGGTGATGCCTCTCAGACTGGGGGCTTGGAGACTGGCAGCTCAGGAGGCCTGAAGTGCTGCTCTTAGCTGCAGGCCTCCTGCCCAGAGACCCCAAGGGCTCAGCAGCACCTCAAGGAGAAGGGCCGCCCCTCGCCACCGCGGGCTGCTGCCTGCAGCTCTCACTCTCGAGGCACTTGGAGCAACAAATCACATTGAGAAAACAGGACTCAGCCCAGAGCTGGGCAACGAGTAATGAGCTTAGGATGGCGTTTGACAAAGCACAAAGAAAATACGACCAAGGGGCATAACTCTGGATTTCAGTAGTAACCCAGGCCGACAGGAGAGACGCCATCTTGTTCCCACAAAGAGGTGCCGCTTCCTAATTTCTTAGGGTTTCTCTTCAGAGCTGTTGGCTGACTTCTACCCTCCCTTCCTGACCACGTGCCTTGTCTGGGCTCCCTTCTCGGAATCCTGGGGTCACAGAGCAGCCCCTCCCTGGCTCGCCCCTCCAGACGCCGTGGGATTTCAGAAGGTTGAAGCTCAAGCTTGTTCCGTCCCTCTTGACTGTACAGAAGATGGATAATTACTTCCGGCTGGTATTTTCCCAGGAAATTTAATGCCAGTTGATAAAAGATCTTTTTGCCTCAGCGAATCACCCAAGTACTTCAGATTTCATCTGATCAGATCTTCTCCCTCACCTGCACCCTGTCTCGCTTTAGCTTTAGATGGGAGCGGGCGGCGTTTCTTTTCACCATTCTGCTCTCCGTTATCCAAGTCTAACAGCCACTGTGAGGACTGTCCCCCTAAATTTCGAAGAACAGGCAAGACTCCTTTAGACCCCCAGGGCAGCCAACCCATCACTCTCCAGGGTCAGCTCTGTCTCCCCCAGAAGACAGAGCCTGAGGGCACTGCCCCAGTCCACTTTTCCTGCCCGCTGCAGGCTGCCGAGTGGTGTCCCTGGCCTCACCCAGACGATGCCCACACCCTCGAGGCACGTCATGACAAGCGCGAAGGGCTCCTGTGGGTCCTGGCTGAGAACCCCAAGCTCAGCACATTCTTTTTCCTCTCAGAGGACACCTTTGCTTAAAAAAAACCGACTTTGCCCTTCAACTTATTATTTACTGAAGGTCAATTGTCTGTCTTGCCACCACGAGCGTGTCTCATCTTGCAGGAATCACTCTCGAGAGCTGAGCCTCCATTCACCCGTCTGTCTTCCACCCAGCCATCTTCCATCCTCAGCCATCCATCTCCCCATGCATACATCCTCCATCCACCCATCCAGCCTCCATCCAGCCAGTTGTTCCTTCGTTCAACGCGTGCCCGCTGTGTGGTAGACCAGGCACAGCTCTGAGACTAGGTCTCCTGTGGGCTAGACACGTGGCCTGTCTCCCGGACCCCGCATGCAGCCTGCCGGGGGCTCGCGCAGGAAACAGACACGCAAACCTGTGGCTGCATGCAGGCAGCGCCGTAAAGGAAGAGGAGTGGCACTGAGGGCTCATGTGAGCAGAGGGGGCTGGCAGGAGCCGACCCAGGCAGGCGCAGCAGAGCCCACCAGGCAGATGCGGGAAGGCTGGTGCGATTTTGGACCCAAGAGGGGAGGGGTGGCCTGAACACAGAGCCCAAGGCAGGAAACGGGGTGTCATGTGGAGGGGGAACCTGAGGGTTGGCCTCCTGTTGTCACCGGAGAGCAGCAAAGGCCCCTGGTGCCCAGTCCTTCAGGGCCCTCCTGCACTGCCCTGCTCGCTGGCACCTGACGCCCTGCGCCAGCATGTGGCTGGGTCAGGAGGGCAGCAGGGAAGAAATGGCCGAATCAGCTCATTTCTTTAGTAGTTTCTGACAAACAGGATTCCCCTGGCTCAGTTACTAACATTTTAGTGATTGGCCTTAATTGTGAAAGCTTCTCGTTTCTATGAAGAAATACATTCAGGTCTACTATGGGGCTGGGTGAGACCCACAGAACATTCTTGACCCTCATTTCCGTGTGGCCTCAGCCTAGCCAGGTGCTGTTCTGAACGCTGCCATCTCCAGCAGCTCTTTTTTCCGACAGGGCAGCTGTCATCCTTCCCAGGATGGGTGCTGTTTGGGGTGCAGCTGTACCCTCTACGAGGGATGTTGAAGCCCTGAGCCCTGGCTCCAGTAAATAGCCCTGGACCCTATTTGGAAATTGGGTTTGGGGTGCAACAGTGTGCTACTGGCCTGAGCGGCCTGACATCCAGAGGGAAATCTGGACGCAGAGACACACTGGTCAGGAGTTGATGGGGCAGGGCTGGGGTGGCGCAGCTGGGGAGCCGGGTGGATTCACCCTGCGCTGAGGCCAGAGGGCAGGAGGGGGGGGGTCTTTGTCAGAACAGTTGCCCCCCTGGGAGCACCACGTCACTTCCCCAAGTGACAAGCAAGCCGCCCACAGAGCTGAACTCGCTGAGTGTCGTTCTCAAAACTTGCAGAAGCTGCAGCTGCTCACTCGAGACAGTAACAGTCAGTGCTTGGCCCAGCAAGTGGACCAGGTGTGACCTGTGGTCCTGCCGGCGAGAGCAAGGGCAGCTTCCACCAGTCGGAGTCCCAGGGAGAAATTCTGTCTGAAGCCACCACCTAGAAGCTGCAGAGAGGGGGTGCTGCTTGCCCTGCCCTAGGTCTCATGACAGCAGGGAAACGGCAACCCTCAAAGGAACAGGTGGCCAGAAGCCCCTCCAGCCAGCGTCCAGCCTGGCCCTCTCCGGCAGGGACCTGACTGTCTCCCGGGTCAGCCTTTCCTTTCCGGCTGGCTTCTCTAAGGGTGACCAATTCCTCTTTTAAGATGTCTGCCTAGATGCGGCCTCTGAGGACTAAGCCTCAGACCTCCACTGTGCGCCTGACTGCGCCCAGGCCCCGCTGATACCGCGTGTCCACAGACGGTGCCCACACCGAGCGAGGCGCCCAGGGAAACAGTAGACAGCGCGTTGTCTCACCTTGCCTTTGTCGAAGTAGTGGATGATTTCTTGGTAGAGCTGTTCCTTCAGCTGCCCCTGCGTGGGGGCCTGGTACCCGTCCCGCTGCGTGAGGTTGGCCACGCACACGTCCTCCGACCACTGAGGAGAGAGCACAGCGGGTGAGGGCTTGCCCGGGCTGGCCTCTCCTCTCCAGGGAGATGCCGGTTCTGGGGCCTGGGGCTGCTGTTCCCAGGCCGCCGGGGTCCAGGAACGAGGGCAGAAACCTGTGCCTGGGCCCAAAGGGAGGCAAAGTTGGGTCTAAGGAGTGGACCCAGAGGTTCTGGAAGGCTGATGAGGCCCCATGCAGGAGGAGCTAGGGTCCAGTGACCTTTGGCGCCTGCGGGAGCCCCCTGTCCCGTGCTGCTCTACACGTTAACCAACAGCAAGGAAGGCACGTGGATGTCACCTGCCAGCGACAAGAGAGGGACCCGCTAGGCCATCAGGCTCCTCACACGCGTGTAGGTGTCTTGGGGCCTTCAGGCCGGGCACAGCTCGCGCAGACGCCGGGCTGGGTAGCATCTGTGTGCGTGTGGGATGAAGGAGAAGGATGCACAGGGGTCTCGGCAAGTCAGGGGACCCCCAAGTGGAGGTGAGCTCCCTCGACAGCCCCCCTGAATCAAGCTGGTAGTCAGCGCCCCTGACACAGGGCTCAGCGCCACCAGCATCTGGTGAGAACCGGCTGTGGAATCCTGGCACAGGCCACAGGTGCGGCGGAGGAAGCCTGATGCAGGACGGCGCCTCTGCACAGCGCCGCAGAGAAGCGCCGCAGAGACACTCCCAGGCCATTCGGGGGGCAAGGCCACGTACAGGGTGGGGGTCTGAGGCTCCGTGGAGGAAATGGGCTTGTGTGGCCCAGGAGCTGAAGAAGGGCCCTGTTTTAAGGTAGGACACTGGGGGCGCTGCAAAGACAGTAACAGACTCCAGGCTGCCCGGACCGCAGTGGGGGGCAGTGCCCCCTGCGCTGAGATGCAGAGAGAGGGTAGCATGTACCCCATTCCCAGGAAAGCCAGGGTCCCGGGGGACGTTAATGTCAGTGCAGGGAGTGGACAGGCCCTCGTGCGCTGAGCACCGTCTGCACTCAGTGCAGCGGCCACGCAGACGCTCTGTACACAGCATGTGTGTCTGCGAGTCTCTATCTGTGTCTATTTTACATTCACACGCATGAGCTAACGCCGCGCACGACGGGAGACGGATGGTTCAAGGGAGCAGTTTGTCAGCCCCATTTTAATTTCCCGTGAGTTAAAGAAATATCTTCATATTTGCAAAAGCTCCTTGTTACTGGAATTTGGGTTTCGAACAAATGAAGGCCACGAGGATTTATGGGGGGATGGCTGGCGTCAGATGCACCAACTGAAACCTCCGTTCTCATAAATCACGGTCCTGAGCGCTTTATCCACGTGTGCGGGCCAGCGGGAGGGGTGACGACCGATACGGCACCCGGGCTGAGCGGAGCCTCCTCGTATTTAGCTTCTAACGGACCATTTGATAGTTAGAAAAGGTAAATCTCGACTCCTGAATGTCTCCGGCGTAGTCTGGATATATTTGTGTGACAGATGTCACTGCAGATGTCAGGATGGAGCCACTGTCTGGGAGGTTCTGGCCAGAGCTGCAACCCTAGCCCAGTGTCCCCCCACTGCAGTCACCGGCCAGCGGGCTCGCTCAGTGTCCATTTTTAGCCCAATCGCATCGGGTTTCCCTCACTCCATCTCTGGTGTTTTGGGGACGGGTCTGAGCTGGGAAACAGGATTCCATGAATGAGCAGACTTTCTGCCCAGTAGGCCAATTAGATTCGAACTTGCATATTCTTGTTGATCCAGCTCAAACTTTCCCCATTTTTTTTTTATTTTTATTTTTGTGGGACCCTCGCCGGTGGCCGGGGAACGAACCGGCGCTGCAGAGGCTGCGGGCAGCCTCACAGCCCAGCGCTCAACTGCTGCGCCACCAGGGGAGGCCCAAACTTCCCCCATTTTTAATAAGATATCATGGGAAAGATAATCTAATGACTTGCTTAAGTTCTAAAACATAAAAGTGGACATTTTGTGGCCTCCATCTAACTACCCACCCACTGACCCATCCCCGACATTTGCATCTATCCACCCTCCTACCCCCAATTCCCTAACCACACACATACCCACCTAACACCCCCATTCACCCACCCAATTACTAACCCACCTACCCAACTACCCACCCACCCACCATCCACCCACTGAGTCTACTCTGCATGACTAACTGCAGGAGCTGGACATGGGAGAGCAAGAATCTGACACCACAAGCAAACAAACAAAAATGCCCAAAGCCAACTACACAACAAAAGAGCCTGAGGTTGTTGTCCCAACTGACCTGTGCCCAGGGGTACTGGGCAGGGGAGCTGTGCCCAGGAGGACCGGGGGGGGGTTGACATGACCTGGTAGATTAACAGGGCTACTCAGGGGACGTTACAGAGGAAAAAGTCCTGTTCTGGCTGCCATCCTCTGGGAAGATAATGTCTCATCCTATCTCACAGCTGCTCTACCACAGAGATCCTTCCATTGCCAGTACTTCCCACCGTCACTGAGTCCTGTTGGCGTCAATAAGGAACAGCCATCAGCCCGCTGGTGGCTGACAACTCAATGGTAGGTGTTTACGATGCTGAGCGATAATTTGCTGTGGCATTTTTGCATTTAGTAGGATTGAATCTAAGTATCTTTGTTTATATCATGACATTTAGTTAATATCCATAAAATCTTAAGTTATGGGTTTACTAACATTTATCATGGAAAAATAAGACTTTAAATATTCTTAGAATTTGTAATGACAGAATCATAAAAGTGCGTGGTAATTTTTATTACCTTCAGAAGCTTTGCATGGAGAAGTAGGGTGTAGGCTGCTTCCGTGTAGTTATCACACTCCTTGTGGAGGTCACACAGCTTGTACAAATACCTGAGACGGAGAAACAGCAGCCTTCATGAAATGTCACCAAATAATTTGAGTTGAGACCTGCAAAAGCTAAAGTCTACCTTCCACAATAAATCATCTCTGTACTTTCTTCTTACAATGCTCACAATTCATGCCTTGAAAACTTTCGGTGCAGAAAACACTGAGAAAAACCAGCCAGGATGATATACACTTGTATTTAAAAAAAAAAACATTAAGTTTGCTTTTTTCAGGCAGAGAATGAGGATGGCACAAGAAGGTAGAATCGTATTTCAGGTTTTCTCTTCTCTTCTCCAGCTTTGCTCATACATGTGAAATGAGATGACAGTGTCTGATGGAGATCGCCTCATCCCCATGGAAGCCAAATGCACTCCAAAAAAACCCCTCACACACAAATCCGTAGAATAAAAAGCCCCAAGGATCACAGGGATTGTCATCGAAAGGACATCTCTGCCATAAGGAAAGGTTATTTTTAAAATAAAGCAGCCCATATTTTAGACAAAAGAAGCTATTGTTTCCCCCAGTTACTTAAATTCATAGGGTATATTTTTTAAAGGAGAAAATGAAGCTATTTTGGAAGTCACGAGTTAGGAAATCCTGCTGGTAGTAACTGCCCAGCAGTAACTTGCTAAATATTTGACACTGGGCCAAGACGTGACGAGGAGAGGGGCCAGCCACTGCCCATCTCTCTGGAAAAAGAGCAAGTGGGAGAGAAAACCCCAGCGGGCAGCACGGCACGGGGATGGCATCAGCAGGGATGAACAGACAGCGCCGACGTCGCCAGCTCCCCATACGGCCAAAGCTAAATTCTCCCTTGATCGCGTGGCTGCTGTGACCCATGAAACTCCCCAGCGCTGCCTCTTTTCCAAAGGGCCTCACGCGTCGGCCAGGAGGCGTGAAGCCTGTGTGGCAGTCACTGCGGTAATAACCACTTTGCCCGAGCCGGCTAAGTGGGCGCGACTGGCAGGGACTGGGCCAGGGTGAAGGCCCCCGGGGAGCGCCGGGAGCTCAGCTCTGGCTCCTGCAGCATCAGCCCGGGGGACAGAGCACGCCCCGCAAGGGTGGAGGCTGGGGCGGTAACGGGGATGCGGAGGGACCCCTACGTACCTTAGGTACATCTCTTCTCTCTCAATTTCTTTGTAGAAATTCTGAAAAACCAAGTGACAACACTGATTGAAGAAAGCGGTTCTGAAAAGGTGTCGCGTGCACATTAAAAGCTCACAGTTCTTAAAGAGCAGGAAGGAAATCAAATCAAATCAAAACAAACCCTTGGACCTGACATCAGAATGGTGGGGTGAGGGGTGGTGAGGCACGGCCTGCAGGGCATGGGGACATGGGGGTGGGGGACACAAGGGTAGGGGACATGGGGGGCTTGGGGATATGGGGGCACAGGAACTTGGGCGCCCGGGGAAAGGGGGCATGGTGTGACACATACAACTGCTGGGGGAGAAATGCACCCCTGAACCTGCAGAGGGGTGATCCCCTGCACCTCACCGCTAGGAACAGTGGCTCAATGTAGCTGAACTTGCATCAAACTCAGCCAAGTGGGCCCAATTCCTTGGGTCAGAACCACAAATTCACACAGAGTGCAAAATCCCCTGTGGCGTCTCCTACACAATGTCGCCCTGTCCTGTCCCCAGGGCCCATCTGCAGACATGTGGCTGCCCAGAGTTGTGGGGGGACCATCGCACCTTGCTGGAGGGGGAAGGGCCACCCTGGGGCCTGGGCGGTGCCGTCCCCTGCTGGGCTCAGCCGTGGCAGGAGGCCCGGGAGGCGCCAGACCAGCAGACCAGAGGTGACGCCGCAGCACACAGATGGGACGTAGGCAGAGCCAGAGGCCCCCGCTGCGGCCAGCGCATGTATCAGACGTGGGGGTGGGGCTGAACGCAGCATTCCTAGGGTGTGGCCACCCCAAGGTCACCTTCAAGGTGACACCTGGCACCTGACCAGGACACCCAGAGCCAGCGCCACCGGGCGCCCGAGGCATCATAACGGCGACGATTGATTACCAGTGAGGTGAAGCAGGATGTTCCATTTCATTAGCAAAAGGAGGCGTTGCTTCCAGAATTGATCTCTCTGAAGTGAATTGACATATGGGCAGAGGAAATAAGACGCAGCAAGATTTTCAGGTTCCGCGGCATCTGGGGATCCGACGTCCTCGACACGCCACGGCCACGTCACGGGGTATTTTCAGCCCCGACGCGGCGTCACCAGGAGCGGCTGCGTCCCAGGCAGGGGGTGAGCCGCCTTCCAAGCCCAGCCGCCAGCACTTGCCAGCTACGCTTCACACCACCCTCTCGCATTCGTATTTTTAATCCTTCCCTAAGCTTTTGATCATGTCTTCACAATCGCACCACGGGGACGCCAGCGACCTTCCTCCCACGCCGCGAGATGTGGAGCTGCTTCTATTTCCTGCCCGCGCCGAGTTCCGCTGCCTTCCTAGGACTTCAAAACCTCTCCAGGACAGAAAGAGGCTCATCTCAAACCCCAACTTCTATATAAAACCTTTGCGTGTCTTACGTAAAGTCCAGATGCTCAGGGGCCTGCCCCGCCACTGGCTCAGCAGCCGCAGGCCCAGCCGCGGCCCGTTCAAGCCCCCCTCGAGCACGGACGTCCGCTGCGCTCCGGACTCGGCCACCAGCAGCCCGCGGGGCCGCCCCCACCACACACAGCTGTCAGGACTGACAGCTCAGAGATGCATTTGGATTCGGTTCGGATTTTGTACTCTTTCATGCCTCAAACAGACACGGGGATGTTTAGAATTCTAGCCTGAACCGTAGGCTCGTAGCCGCGTCTTCATTCACCTTCGGAACATCTGTAAGCTGCGTCACGCTCCTCATCTGGGCACGGGCTGTGTGGGCGGCAGCTGGAAGGAAGAGGGGCTCCCCAGCGATGGAAGGCTGCATCCCACGGTGCCTCGTAGCTTGGAACTGTGACCCCAGGGGCCCGTGGAGGGGCCTTTGGGACCTCAGGGGTCGGGCCACTGGGCTGCACTCACGTCTCTTACTTTTTGATTTTAATTCCTGTGTTTTGAAATCTTAGGACGAGCAGGGCCTTGGGCCCACGCAGCGGAGGACGTTCCACTCACCCCGTGTTTCGAAACCACAGCTGTTCTAGGGAGAGAGGCAACGGGCCTGAAGGACCTCCTCCAGCCCGCGTGCTTGATTTTTAACTCTAGGATTTCAAGGCGATTTCTGCTTAGCGATAAACTGAGTACATTTAATTTATCTCTATTATGTTTTTATGTATCACATTCACCTGAAAATGTAAAGACATATTCATCTGGAGCCAACGGCTCATCAGACAAATTCCAGAAGGAAAGGAAAAGCGGACTAGAGGCTGTGTCTGTCTTTCCGCTTCTGTGACTGAATGGGAGTTGGGCTGAGGATGCTTAGAGATGAAACGCCCCGCCGCAAAGCTCCCGTTTTCTTGTTTTTCTTTAATCCACAGATGCTATTCTTTTTAATAACAGAACCGTGACAGGCTGGGGTCCTCTGATCCTCCTGCAGCTGCAGGAGAGGAGCGCAGGGCTCCTGCAGGCAGACGCCGGGCCCCAGGTGGGGGGACTGATGGCGGCACAGCTAGGAAGGCGGAGGGACACACGTGGGTGGAGGGACACACCTCAGCGCCAGGCACTGTGACTGCAGGGAGAGCCGTTCAGGTGACAAAAGACAAAAGCTTGTTCAGGTGACAAAAGACCCGGCTCAGGGCACATCACCACTCCCCGCCAGACTGTGTGTCCAGGTGAGCAGGTGTGATTGTGCATAAAACACACTCATCTCGGCCATGGACGCTGGGGCCCATCCCCTGGTCAGCAGCCTGCTGACCCCCTGAAAACCAGGCAGCGCTAGGGACTGACTGGGAAGAGCGATCCTTTTCTCTCCGTGTTAAAGTACTGGTTGCTATTTAACCTCGGTGGCCCTGCCAAGGCACGTTGCTTAGACAGAGGCAGGACCGGAGGAGGAGTGAGGGCCAGGCTGGTCTGGCGTTGAAGGTGGGCAGCTTCCCTGGGAGCTCGTGCACACCTGTCCCAGGTGGAGTCGAGGCTAGCAGAGTGGAGGCCGGGCGCAGGGCTGGTGCGGACAGCTGCCTGAGCATACACGGGGCTCGCAAACACGTGCAGAGGTTCCGAGTTCATGGGGCTCCCTCGGGTGTCGGGTCCACGGTGAGACCTGAAGTCTCTGCGTTCTGCTAGTGCTCTGGATTTTGAGCATTTCATTTTGATTCTTTCTGAGAGTTTCCATCGCTGCTTACATTGCCCACGTGCTTTGCATCAAGCCTCCTTCCACTTCAGAGCCCTGAGCATGTCGGTCACAGCCAGTCTCCACAACCAGCCTGATAATCCCCCAAGTCTGCCATCCTAGTCACCTCCTTTTCTCCCACGAGAACTCGTGGCGATGGGATTAGCGCCGCCCCCAGCCCAGGATGCTCTAGCGCCCTTGGTTACACCCGCAAGGACCCTTGTATCCGAGTGATCCACATTTGCAGGTTCTGAGAATCGGGGTGTGGCTATTTCTCTCGGGGATGGATCCCCATTCTCCCTGCTGAGGGCATGGTACCCTCTTATAGTCGCCTGTGAGGACCAAGGATGCAGTTAACGTACCAGCGACCTGTGCCACGAGGGAGCTGCTGGTGACAGGGCAGGGAGATGCAGCGCCCGAAGCCACAGGAAGGAAGAACAAAGCAAAGACACTTGGGGGGCCAGGACTCGACAGACCCTTCTAGGGGGGCTCTGCAGACAGTGCCCCTTACCCCTTTCTGCCCAGACTGGGGGCAAGCAGGGGACCCCACCCCCGGCCAGCTGCCACCAGACTTTGGGACTCGAGGGCCCCAGGGCTGGCGCCCGCGAAGACAGGGTTCCCTCAGCGGCGTCCTCACCAGCACGTTGACGGTGCAGCTCATGCGGTTCTCCTTGTTCTCGTCGTGCATGATGGTCCTGTAGTCCAGGAGCCGCTCCATCAGGCGCACCACCAGCTTGACGAACGTCTCCCCGGTCTTGGCGAGGTACTTGTGCTTCCGGCAGTGCTCCAGGAGGCTGCGGCACAAGGCACGACACGCACCTGGTTAATCACGCGCAGAGAAAGAAACTCGACGCTGGTGTGCGCTGGAATATTCCCATTATTAACACATTTTAATTATATCTGGGCTACAAAGTTCACTGGAGTCTAATTACAGTCTCCCCCCCCCCCACGCTGACATAAATCCCACTGTGCAGCAACACTTACATTTTATCAAATAGCACTTTGTACTGCTCGTCTCCTCTGCCTCCCTCCACTTCATGATCCAGCTTGGTGATGATCTCATTTTCAAACTATAATTAAGCAGAGGAAGCGTAAGTCATCGCAGGGCGGATGCGCCGTTGCAGGACTTGGGCGTCAAGAGCACGCGAGCCGGAGGACACCGCGTCAGGCGGTCGCCCCGCCCCGGGAGCCGACTTCTCTTGGGGGGCGCCCCGACGTCCCGCTGTGGGGCACGTCCCGTGCCCCCGGGTGATGGCGCCTGAGCAGCACGTCCAAGAGCAGGAGCAGGGCCCAGGGAAAGACAAGGAAACCGCAGGGGACACAACGGAGACGCAGCAAGAAAACACATCTCGAGCTCGTCGCTATGAACCAAACACCCGACTTAGCTCGTGGCTCCTGGAAAGAAAAGACGGCGTTTCA
This sequence comes from Talpa occidentalis, assembly GCF_014898055.3. Taxonomy (NCBI): domain Eukaryota; kingdom Metazoa; phylum Chordata; class Mammalia; order Eulipotyphla; family Talpidae; genus Talpa; species Talpa occidentalis. Next base: position 12,450 of record NW_023605135.1, read on the forward strand.
CCGGCCAGCAGCGTTCTCTGCTGTCTGGAAACATCCAAGGCCACGTGGCTGCCACTCATCCACAGCGAGACCTCTCAGTTTGGGTGAAAAAACAAAAAAAAGAGAGGGCAAGTTCTCGAAGCCCTCAGAGGGGCCATCTCCAGACGCCCTTGAACGCCCTGAAGTTTGAGATTGCATTTCCAGAGCACCCTGGTGGGAAGCATCCTTGGAACTGGCTAGTTGTCTCTCCGACCCCCCACCCCACCCGCCACTCCCCGCTTCAAGAAAAATCCACTGTTGAGCAATTCTCCAAGATACATTCATGGGGGCCATGAACCCCTTGCTCACAGACTGGAAAGAACCACTTTGATCCTGATGGCCATGGGCCCGCATCCTGGCTGCCTAGTCCCCGGGCCTGGCAGGACTCAGAGCTGGGATTCTGGCTCGGGTTGCAGAGAGCCCTGTGGCTCCCCAGGGGCCCAGGCCAGGAACAAGGCAGGGCCGCGAGAGTGTTAGTTCCCGTAGAGAGGGGCTGGCCTCCCAGCGCTGAAAGAAATTGACAAAGGACTGAAGGGAGCAACAACTGAATTCGGGGTTCAGACAGCAAGTGCATGTGGCTCGTAGGCACGGGTCTCGGGGTCCCTTTAAAAAAGATGCTCAGATGTTACTTCCCCAGGTCCCCACATCCCCCACTGTTATGAGGATCCCATAGGAATTTAAGCTGTGAGGGAGAATTTTTTCCCTCTGGGTCACTGCTGGATCCCAGCATCTGGACCAGCACCCGAGTCAGGGCTCCGGGGAACGGACGAGCCTTGGGGTGGCTGTATGGCTAGAGCCCCAAGAAAACCAGATCTGGGCGGGGTAACGTGTCAGCCATGTTTGTTATGGGAGGTGGGGGCGGATGGTGGGGAAGCAGAAGGTGCCGGTTGGCGAGACCAGGGAAGAGCCGCCGAGACCAGGCCCGCCTGGCCTTGATGGGGCCGCGCTGCCCAGGCCACACTTCCCCCGGGCCACGGTGAAACAGGACAGGACGGGGGAGGAGAACCCATCAGTGTTGACAGCAACCGCTGGGCGACATCCCAGAAGCAGGGACCGTGGCGGGTCACGGCCGCTGTCTCCCTGATTCCCGTCTCCCCCCCAAGTCAATACCTGCTTTCTGATCCGGTTTGGTCGAGAAGTTCAGGGGTTTTAGGAACACAGAGGAGGCTCTAGTGAAAAAGAGCAGCTTGTGATAAGGACTTTTACTATAAAATCACTTTTTGAGACTCACCCACTCTGCTTTTTATAGAAAAGGATTTTGCAAAAGGTGGTGCCTTTTGGGATCCAGAAAAAGGGCGATTACTTCCGACAAGCCCCAGACTGGCATTTCAAGGCAGCCCCATCTCCCGGAACACCGAAAGTCAAGGGTTGGGCGAGTGCTGATTTTTTAAAACAAATCATGGGGATGCAAAATGGGGCTCAGTTAAGTGAGAACATGGGTGACTGCCCAGGGGGAGGAAGCCTGCAGAGGACAAGCAGGCCCCGCCCTGCCAGGCGCACACCCGGGTTTCAAGCAGCTCATCACTGGTTCACCAGGGGGCTCTGAGCTTGGAGCCCACTTTGTGAAGACGGATGTTTTCTCTGCTTCCGCACAAACCCCGCTGTCACAAACAGGGCGCTAGGAAGCTGCCACCCGCAAGTATGCTGCTTATCAAATTTTGACTGATGAATTTAATGTTTTCTAAAAAGAGTGGCTGAATGATAAGTAAATCAGAAGAACACAGCTGATTCTAATTTTACTAACCTCTAGTCTAAACGGAGTAATTTGCACAAACACCTGCCAACCCGCTTCGGCTTTTCAGCAAGCAGAGACCTGTGAGCAGCCTCCGATTCCGGGGCCCCATCATTTTTACACAGCGTCCTAGAATCAATTTGCTGGTGTGCTGCGGACTGTTATCACAATCAGAATTAAGCTGTCATGTCCAAATAAACTGCAGAAGGCGCATTTGCTGATAGAACAGAGCTGGTTTCATTAAAAAAAAAAAAAAAAAAAAAAGCTTTCTGGTAATCTGCAGCGGGGTTCTGTGGTGGTTGGGATAAAATTAGCAAGGGTTTACTGCATGCTCCAAAGGTGGCAGAAGCTCACTCACGTGACAAGCAGAATCACTGCATTTTCCTCTGTTTTCTGAATCACCAATATTGCTGCAAAAATATCCAGCGTCAAACTCAGGATATCGAAGGGAGCATCTCTAAATATCTGATGCCAACAGCCCTTTGCAAATAAGAAGCACAAGCCACATATGCTGTGTTCTGGGTGTGCTGTGCTCTGTGTGTGGTGTGTATGTCTGTGCGGTGCATGTGGGGTGTGTGTGGGGGGTGGGGTGTGGGGTGCACCTGGGAGGTATTGACACGGATGTTAATTCAGTTAAATGAGGAAGGAACCAGACATAGGCCTCTCATCGCCCCAGTCAACCATGGATCACTGGCTCCAACGTAAGAGTCCTGGAGTGAAGGGTGTGGCTAACTCCTTTGCCAGTGCCCTGCTGCCAGCCAGGCCAGCTGTGTTGGTTCATTGCCGATTCTCACAGGTGGAAAGAGGTTTCGGAGCCTTCGGTATCTCTCGCAGGCCTTTAATACTGAAGCAGGGGACCAGACACAGCAACCGAGCCCCTAGCCTCAGTGATGCCCCCGTGAGCGCCAGAGCTGAAGGCCCCTGTTACCCGCGCTTCTGGGCCCAGGGCCTGCATTTACATATGTGCCCACCCCATGCTCTGTGGGCCCAGGTGCCCAGGTGTGCTGCCCTGGCCCACACCTCCCGGCCCTGGTCACCCACAACCCAGGAGCAGTGCGAGGCCACAGGAAGTAGCCGGAAAGGCTGCGGGTAGGAGGCAAACAAGAGCCAGAGCCTCTCCATGTTCCCTTCGCCCGCGATGCACCATTTCTCTGAGGATCAGATTTGCATCCAGGTCACCACGTATATCCATGCACGGCCAGGCCTGCCCTGTCCAGGCATCTGGGAAGCGCCTGGCCTCTGTGGCACCAGGTCAGAGGCTTTGGGACGGTCTACACAAGTCACTTGGCTCATGATGGGGTGCCAGTGAGCACCCAGAGCTGGGCAGCCCTGCACTGGGCATGGGCTGCTAAGTGTCTTAACACAGGGTTTCGCCAACTCACCGAAAACCCTAGTGAGCTGGCTCCTTGCCCTGCTTTCTCCTGCTTTTAGGGAAACACTCGTGGGACACGAGGCAGGAGTGTGGACTCAGCCGAGGGCACCAGGCCCCACTCTCCCAGAGGCTGCACCTCGGACGGCCAGGAGGATGGGACATCCAACCACATCCCTTCTCCTCAGCAGGGACAGGAGAGGTGGGCTGTGCGGGGGAGGAGGTAGAGAAAGCAGGGCCAGGCAGGAGCTGGCGGGCTGGGCAGAGAGCAGCCTGGCCCATATGCCCTTGGCCCTGCTTGCCTGGCAGCATGGATGAGCGCCTGACCCCCCAATCCATCTCAGCCTCTGAGCCCCTGCTCAACACCTGCATTTCACGTGTATTGCATTTCTCTTACTTAACCGCTCTGTAAACTTAATTACCCACGGGACTAGTCTTTGGCACTCCGCAGCCCACAGCCTGAGATCCCACATCCGTGCTCGTCCACCAAGCAGGCGGCTCGCTGACCTGGAAGCTTTGGGGAAACAGTCATGAGGTGAGAGGCCCCAGAGGCATGGCCTGGTCAGCCAGCGACAGCTCCAGCCTGCACAGGCGGCACCGCCTTGGCCAGGCCCAGCTGCTGCCCATGGCCAATGACCCAGTCTGAGGGGGCCTTGGGGCCCGACGTAGGGACAACAACTCAGAGACCACGTCCTCGAATGAGCCCCATTCCATGTGGTGAAGGGGATGACAGGAGTCTGGGCATCTGTTCCTGGAGGCCTTCTAAGGGTAAAGCTCATGGTGATCAGAGCCTCTGGGTCACTGGGCTCCAGCTCCACCCTAGCCTCAGCCCCTCTGGGTCTGGATTCAGGGAAATGGAAGCCTAATAATTCCCATGGCCCGTTCCTCTCTCCCAGATAGCAACGTCAGGGCTGCTCCGAAAATGAAAGCAAAAAGTAAACAAACCCACAAACAAAACGGCAATGAATTGAAGGCACAGTCACCTCCCGAGTGTTCCCACTCACAGTATAGTATAAAATACTCTGCTTTCCCCGGTGGCAGATGCTGCCAACATCCACCTGGGTTATTTAACTATTTGCTTAGGGTTCCCGTCCTGGGCAGTCGAGAGGGATTATTCAAACAGGAACTCAGAGACATCGCAGACACGAAGATTACTCATGTTCTAATGTTGTTTCTAAATGAGAATTTCTGGAAGTTGTGGAGCATTTTACTGACCTCACAAAGATGACAGAAAATAGCTCCAAGATGGAAAATATGATTCTGTTCTGGACCCTTTTCATCCCACTTTTATTAATGCTGTTGCACCCGCGTGGTCATTTGCTGCAATTCTCAGCTGTTCTATATTTTCCAAAGATGTAACAAATGGAATTCTCTCAAAAGGTGCCAGGAAAGAATTTAAAGGGAAGGTTTTTCATTTGTTTACTTGCTTTATGAAGCAAAGTCCTGTGGGAGTGTAACTCATTTGGGGGCAGCGTGTCAGCGAGTCCTCCCAGGCTGGGGAGGACTCACCGCAGATCTCGGGGCTCGGGGGGCCTGCAGGGATGACGTGGGCCCCATATGCTGTGCCTCCAGCCCTCGGGGCCGGCTTAGCACAGCCTGGGATCTCTGCACACAGCACGGCTCCTCTGAAATAAATCAGGATTTCCCGAAGTTCTCCACACACATCACCCTGGGTGTGGGGTGGGAGAGGGTGGGTGCCTCGGGGAGAGCTGCCAAAGGGGCCTCCTGAGCCAGAACAGCAAAGTCCCAGGACTGCAGCCCCGGAGGGCCTGGGCTGCGGGTGGTGAGAAACCGATGGACGCTGGACCTGGGACAGCGGAGGAGCCGGCTGTTTTCACCACCCTCTGGCATCCGAGGCATGAAAGCGCGCAAAGCCAAGGACACAGTGATGCACTACAGACCCCACGACGAGAGTGTGGCAGGTGGGGATCAGGACCCGGGGGAGGCCAGGCCATGTGGGTGCTGAGATGCCCCCACAGAAGAGGGGGGTTCTTGACCCCCCTCGCAAGAACGACTGACAGAGCAGCAAGGTTGTATCGTAGGTTCTAGTTTTTCTGCCTTGATTTTATAAGGCAGTGGCTGGCTTGTCGGCACAGGGGGGGCAGGCGGGAGGCCAGAAGGCCCGTGGCCACAGTGACTGAAGGTGTCCTGGCCGCACCGCGCCCAGGCCCGAGCGGGCTCTCGTGGGCCTGGCTAACGTCTGTGCTTTTGCTTACACACACCAAGGGGCATCTCATGCTAGTGGGACAGTGGGAAGACCCCCGTGGTCTCAGACGGGCTAGTGAGTCTGCACAGGTGTCTCCTGAGGGTGGACAGACTGGGGAGCACCACAGGGGAGCGAGTGGGGGGCAGGTGCCCGCTGTGCACGCACTGACACCCCAGACTCAGTGTCCGCCTGCCGAGAGGGAAACCTCTCACCTGCGTCTCCACTCCCGAAGCCCTTGACCCCATTCAGACCCAAAGACTCTTCAAGGGATGATGGATGGTGTCACGTGAGGAATTTCGATCTTAGCGTCCTGGGTTAGTAACATTGATCCACATAAAAACACTTTTCTGCTTTACCTGGCTCTTTAATTTAATCATATTTTCCCCAGAAGGTCCTTCCTTGGATTTGATTCAGAAAAAAATCCAAAGAGCCAGATGTGTGTGCAGCTTGGGGACGGCCATCAGTTGTGATTCCTGGTTCTGGTGGGTCGGTGGGGAGGGGGTGTGAGCGCCTCAGGGAGGCTTTCTTTGGGGAGCCTGAGGCCCCCATTTCAGGGGGTAAAGGCAAGGACTTTGGGTTTTAAAATAACATCACCCAGCCACAAACAGCCATTTGGAGAACACTGCAGCCGGGACTAAGCGTCTCCCAAGCGCATACCACGGGGGAGAGAAAGGCCCGGGGCCCGGCGTAAGTAAACGCAGAGGACAAGTGAGGAAAAGTCAGGAGTGAGCACAGCCCCCTCAGTGCGCGCAAACCGCCCCGGCTCCCCAGCGAGGAGAGCGCCAGGACTCCCCAGGTGGTGGGAGCACCGTCTCCCGTGGCCAACGGCTTCCCTGACACGTCTCTTTTGGGGTTTCCGGCTTGCCCCCCTTCTCCCCAAGCCACGTGCGCCACGTGCCTACCATCTGGAAGCTGCGGGTGGAGTGGAACTCGCACTGCATCATGTCGAAGAAGATGGGGATGGTGGCCTTCCGCAGCTCCGTCTCCGGAACCAGCGTCATCTCTAGAATCGGGCCCACCATCTCCGGGATGAACTTTATCTTGTGCTGGCCTTGAATAAAGAGAGGCATCACTTAGAAATATGCACACACACACACACACACACACACACACGCGCGCACACGTATATAAGACTCAAAAACGGGCTGCAAGGGACACAACCAAGTAGCACAGGTCCGCGGGAGTCGAGGAGCCCACGGCCTGGGTCCACTTGTGGGCCGCAGGCGGCAGGCATGGCCCCCAGCCTCTAGAAGAAGAAGAACTGTATTCCAGTGCCGTGAGTGGCGCTGGAACACGCATCCATCTGCGGTAAGCACTGTCCACCGCCGACAGTGGAGGCCTATCCATCTCACAGACGACCACATAACAAGGATGGAGACCAGGGGTCACTAGGGGGTGGCGAGTCCTCAACAGCAGGGCTGGGAGACAGGAGCTGGGCCTCTCCCTGGGGAGCAAGGGCAAATGCAGCCAGGGAGTCTGAGCAGGCAGTCCCGGGGCCGCTGAAAGTCTTAGGGCGCAGGCGGACACCAGGCACCTCTGGTCATGCAGCCAGTTGGTGACCTCCTGCAGGGCTGGGGTGGCGGCCGAGCGGCCAGGACCACGCTGTGACAACCGAGGGACCTGCTTTCCTTGGCTGTTGTTGACGGGAAACTCTTCTCTCAGTGACTACGTTGCTCAGCTGGACTCACCTCCCTGCAGCTGCGGCTCCCAGGGCCGCAGACAGCGGCTTCTCAAAGGTTGCTCTGACAAACAGCACAGCCGCTGTGGGCGCCACGGACACTGTCCCGGCCCCGTGCGACACCCACACCCGAGTCGGGTCCACCTTCTCAACTTCTCAACAGGTTTTACTTACATTTTTTACCTAGACTTTATTTTTTATAATGACCCTGAACTGACGGTACATGCACGGCCACGCTGGCGTCAGCGTCCTCCACAGGCGGCCAACAGAGAGGAATTGGGGAGCGGGGCAGGAGCCCAGACCAATTCCAAAGCATCAACCTGCCCTCATTTGAGTGATTCCGTCACTACCTGTCTGTCACAGGAACTTTCCAGAACACCAGGACTCCCCTCCGTGTAAGAAGTGGCACCAACTTTCCACCTCTATTGGCTGGGACGTGACCAGCCACATCACCTGGCACTGCTGGGGCACCTCAATCTATGAGGGCCCCCAAAATGTGGAGGCTGAACTTCTTGCAGGCACCAAACCTTTGTTTTTGCCATTTCTATTTTAACTGCATTTGTTGGGAAGCTCAGTCCCATGCATGGGAGGGCCCGTCCTGGACTGGACAGGCGTGCTCAGAGCCTCCGCCGCTGCGCCGGGCCGGCCCCCACTCGGGTGCTGTCTACACCCCTGAGGGCTGGGTGACGGGGAGCTGACAGGGACCTGGAAGTGAGCCCAGGAAGGTCTGAGCGACGGCAGAAGGGAGGCAGCTGGGAAGTTGGTCCCAGCAGGAAAGTGGCCTTTTAAAGTTGGTGCCTCTTGTCTTTCACTTGAGACATCTTATTTGTATCTCACCCCATTTAATTTATATCATTTCATTTCCAATATTTAACAGAAGGATGCACAACGAATGAAACGCTTGAGTGAATACTTGAGACATTTTGTTATTAACACCAGCAATTTACCCAGAGTTCAATGCTACTAATAATTTTACAAAATCAGGAACAAGAATGGATACTCTGGAGGATCTGGTTTGCTTTCTAACTCCACGAATACAGACTTCTGTAAAGAAAACCATGAAACAAATTTGGCGATGATAAATAATTGCAATTAACAAAACACGTAAGCCTTGTTGTTCGTCTAAGTGAATATTCTTCTAAAATCGTATTGGGTGGACACGTACAACAGAACCTTCAGCAAAGCATCGGGCAGCACCGAAGTCTTAGGTTCTTCTTTGAGTAAATGATGACATTTTGATTACGTCTCTCATCAAGCGTACTCATCACTTTCCCAAATGCTCCAGGTTTCTGAAAGGCATGCAACTGTGCAAAGCATTCTCTTAAACATGCTATTAGAGTCTGTCTCTCAGGCAGCACTTTTCTTGTATTAAGCCTAAAAAAAGTCAGAGTCGCTGCTTCGGAAAACTGAAGAGAGTGACAGGGAGCTGTTCATCAAGCGCAGTTTGAGTGTCACCGCGTGCCCTGCCTGTCACGTACAGCTCTAGGCTCCAGGCCGGGCGGGGGGCGGGGACAGAGCAGGCAGTAACAAGTGGCTGTCATGCGGAATCGGGGAAGGAGCCCCGGAAATGAGGGTCTCCTAATTGCATTACCAGCCCTCCCTTTAATGCAGGAACTGCGGGGCTGGGCCAACACTAACCTCTTCCATGGAGGTCGCCCCAGGCCAGTGGTCCTCAGGGGGCTGGGGACTTCCTATTTCCTTTTTTTGACATTTGCATTATGGGTTTGCTCTGGAGAGGGTCTTGGCAAATATACTGATGAGCTCAGTTTGGAATTAATGAAGGGCAAGTTGACTCCTGCCCTGTCGTCTCTGAGAACGCAGGATGGACATGGCCCCTCTTTTGAGATGGAGGGAGGACATGCTCATGATAAAATCGCAACAGGGACACTCAGCTCTGCTTACCCTTCCAGTCTCCCAGTTCCACGTCCCAGCTTTTAAAACCCACCGGCAAAAAGTACTTTTTGTAGTTACAAAGCAGGAGCTGCACCCCCAGGGCTGAGTCCAGGCTTTCTCAGGGAAGCCAGGCCCCAGCACCAGCACCCCTGGGCGTGTGGATGAGTCTTTACAACCACAGAGGCTTGAAATCTTGACATTAGACCTAGTCTCATGCCAGGAAAATCTTGTATACCCTGGGCCAGGCAGAGCAAAACATTCTGCTCCAGCCCCAGTGAAACTCACGAGACCTCACTGCACATGCGTTTTAAGGAAAAAAGATACCACTTGTGCAGCCCCCTCCCAAAAGCCAGGAAGGGAATCCCCATAGGAAAAGTATCTGGACCCAACCCACCCGATAAAGCCCCTGCTTGAGGCGCCTTTATCCCAGTCAGGCTGGATACGGTGTCAGCTCCGTCATAAAGTATAAATCAAGGTGGCAGATGAAAGCAGCCAGGTGCGCCAGCCCCCGGCTCTCGGGAGCGGGCTTTGGTAAGCACAGAAGAGCTGGGTAAATAAGCCCATTTGCCCCTTTCTTTTGAAGGGAAGCCTGCTTTCGATTTCCCCTTTCACACTCAAAATATGACAGGTTTGGAGGAAGAGAAGCCTGCCGCTCTGTCCCCAGGGGCAGCGCCAAGTGTGCAGGCACATCAGATCCAGCAAAACAGACCCTTTTCTGGCACTGAAGCGCAGCAGGGAGGTGCGATCTCCAAGCCCCTTCCAGGCACCCACGTCCTAACTGAGACGCTCAAGGAAGAAGGGGTGTCGGGGGTGCCTGGGGAGCAGGCCCTGCTGAAGTGATAGGCGCCCCACTGTAAGATGAAAAATATATCTGACTTCTATTTTTGTTTTCTTGGCAGACCTGGCTAGATCAGCCTGCCAATATCTCCCCAAATCTGAGCCCATTAAAAAAAGAGAGCCGGTAAAAAATAGATTGTGTGCATTTTGGGAAATCGAGACAAGCTGTCGTGAGTGTGGAGCGTGTGGCCTCTGCTGTGACATAGGCAGCCGGTCCCCCAGCACCCGAGAGTCTTGGTGGGAGGGCCAGGCTGCTGGGGTGACCCCAAGGGGACAACCCCTACTAGTATTACTTTTAATTTTCAAAAATCTCATTTGTTTTTTAATTTATTTCAAAAATGCTATTATTTTATGGACAAGGAGCCCAGTCACATTGGCCAATGATTATTTGTCGCTGCTACCAAATGCCCTCCTGGTGACCATGGTGGGTCGTGGCTCACAGCTGACCTGTTGGCAGCAGTCTCTCGCCAGAGCCCGGGCCCCCGGCTGAAATGCTGCCAAAACGCAGGTCTCCTGTGTTCATCACCCCATGCAAAGCAGCAGCTGACAGGATGAAACGGGACATTTGCTCTCTTAAGTGCATCCTTTAGGTTGCAAGTCAAAAGTCCCCCAGGCTTGATGCGGTCTGCTTGGAGCATAGAGACAGACACCACGTGGAGGGACAAGGGCGACCTTACAGCAAGGGAGGGCCTAGGAGGGGGTGAGCCTCCAGGAGGCTGTGGAGGGGGCCTCGCAGAGACGCCCCTCTTCCCTGCTCCTGTAACGGTGTGATCTCCATAAAACAGGGAAGCTCCATGTTCCTGGCCGCACCCAAGGAAGGCGGTATAGAGCAGCCAGGAGACACGTGGGAGACTGGGAAGCAGAAGCGGAGGAGACAGGTGGAGCTGAGACACGTGAAGAAAAAGCTGTGCCTCCTTCTCAGCCTTGGGCTTGCCCCCGGGACTTGGGGGACATGGAAGAGACACATGGGAAAGATGTGGGTGAGAGGCCCATGGGGAGGCTGACAATGGCCGCCTTTACCTTGACTTTGCTTTGGCTGTTCTCCTGGTGTCCCGGACTTGCAGGTCCCTTCCGCCCCTGTCCTGTGGCTGCCTGCCTACAACTTTTCTGAATTTGCTTCTTAGTTATACAAGTTTTCTGCTGGGGTCTTCAGGATTTTCTACTTATAACATCATGCAGTCCATTTTAACAGGCCATTTTACTACTTTTTTGATCTGAATCCATTTATCAGCTAATTGCTCTGGTACAGACTTCCGGTGCTATGTTGAACAGGAGTGGTGAGAGCAAGCATTCTCGTCCTGTTCCTGATCTCACAGCAAAAGTTTTCAGTTTTTTTTTTTTAAAGATTTATTTATTTATTTATACAAGCACTGGGCACAGTCAGAAGCGCGGGAGGGTGAGAGAATTCACCAGAGCCAGAGCGGGGAGCAGAGCAGGCAGAAGGACCGAAGGACACTGCTGAGGGGAGCAGCGGGCGGCAGGAGAGGTCTGCGGGCCATGTGGGACCCTCCTCCGGTGGCCGGGGAGCAGCCGGGGATCGAACTGGCGCCGCAGAGGCTGCGGGCAGCTTTGCAACCCAGTGCTCAACTGCTGCGCCACTGGGGAGGCCCAAAAGTTTTCAGTTTTTACCACTGAATATGATACTGGTGGTGGGCCCATCACATATGTCCTTCATTTTACTAAGGTACATATAGTCTTTGTGTATCTGGGTTTTTGAGCATTTTTATCATGAAAGAGTGCTCTTTTGTCATATACCTCTTCTGTATCTATTGAGATAATCTTATGAGCTTTATCTCTCATTTTGTTAATGTACATGAATTGATTTTCATATGTTCAACCATCCTTGCTGCCCAGGGATAAATCCCACTTGACCTTAATGTATGTTCCTTTTAATGGGCTGTTGAATTCAGTTTTCATGTTTTTTCTTGAGGATTTTAAAGTTTATGTTTTATAAGGGGCTGTATCCTATGGTTTTCGGGTTTTTTTGGTAGTGTTTTTGTCTGTCGTTGAAATCAGGGTAATGCTAACTTCATAAAATAAGTGTTCCTCTTTAATATTTCAGAAGAGTTTGGGTAGAACTCACTAGTAAAGCCATTTGGTCCTGGGCTTTTATTTGTTGAAAAATTTTTTGATTGCTCATCCAAGCATTGTTCAGATTTTATATTTCTTCATTATTCAGTCTTGGTAAGTTTCTGGGAATCCATACATTTTGATTCCCTGAGTTATCCAATTTATTGCAATGTTATTATCCATAGTTGTCTCTTTTGATCCCTATTATTTCCGTGGCTTCAGTGATAATATTTCTTCTTTCATTTCAGACTCATTTTTTGTCTTCTCTCACTTTTTCTTAATATAGCTAAAGAGTTGTCAATTAAGTCTATCTTTTCAAAAAATCAACTCTTAGTTTTATTGTATTTTCTATTAGCTATTTCATTTAAACAATGAATGTTCTTGTCTTTATTATTTCCTCCCTTATGACACATTTAGGCTAGGTTGTTCTAATTTTATTGTTCATTGAGGTGCAAAGTTATTTATTCACAATCTTTCTTTACCAGTAAAGGCACCCTAAAACACCTAAAAGACATCTGCAGAACATTTTACTTAATAATCTATGTAAAAGCAGAAGAGAAATTTTTCTCAAGTGCACATAGAACATTCTTCAGGATAGATCATGTGTTAGGTCACGAAACAAGTCTTATCAAATTTAAGAAGACCAAAATCTTATCAAGCAGCTATTCCTATCACAATAGAATGAAACTAGACAATGGCAACAGAAATTTAAAAAAAAAATCCACAAATATGTGGAAATTTAAAAACAACTCCTGAACAATCAATGAGTTGAAAAAGAATCAAATGGGAAATCAGAAAATATTTTCAGACAAATGATATTGGAGACACAACATACCAAAACCTGAGAGAGACAGCAAAAGCAGTATGAAGAGGGAAGTTCATAGTGATAAATGCCTACATTGATTTCTTTTTTTTTTAAATGATTCAGTAGAAGACAGTCTTTTCTTTCTTTCTTTTTTAAAAAAAGATTTATTTATTTATTTATACAAGCACTGGGTACAGTCAGAAGCGCGGGAGGGTGAGAGAATTCACCAGAGCCAGAGCGGGGAGCAGAGCAGGCAGAAGGACCGAAGTACACTGCTGGGGGAGCAGCGGGCGGCAGGAGAGGTCTGTGCGCCATGCGGGACCCTCCTCCGGTGGCCAGGGAGCAGCCGGGGATTGAACCGGTGCTGTAGAGGCTGCGGGCAGCTTTGCAACCCAGCACTCAACCGCTGCGCCACCGGGGAGGCCCTACATTGATTTCTTATGTTAAACACACATTATTCTTAACGTATACACTTAACCACACCTAAACAACACACATGATTTGCTTGTACAAGCATGTGAAACTACCACAAGCTGGTGGCAATGTACTAAATAGAGGATCCAGTTTTGAGTAGACAAATAAGCCTCAGAAGGTAGACTGTGAGAAACTGAATGCATGAAGTGATGACATATGCACTAGTAGGATGAGCTACATGATTTGAGCATGTGAAATGGAGGGAAGGTTAGTGACACCTGGGAGGGACAGAGTTGTATGGCAGAGCTGTGTTCACCTGGCATAGAAGGCACTCCGTTGATGTTTCTCTTTGTCTAACTAATCAGATTTTCTTCCCTTGAATTCGGGCTCCTAGCTTTTATTGATGGAAAAAAATTACCACAAAGGTAGTAACTGCTTTCTTGGGAAGAGAAACAACTCAGATTTTTACGATGCCCCACCACTGGCAAACAGAGCCACTGTCCTCACCACCCATGTACTATAGTGCCCTGAAACCCTGATTACTCACCGAGGTTGTACCACATGTCTCTGATTTCAAAGCCAATCTGTCTTCTCATATCTCCATACCTGAAAACCAGGGAAGGGAAAACCACTATCACTGGACAGAAAATCTGAAAATCAGACTTAGGTTATTTTTAAGTGTAATTAAAGTCTCCTATCACAGAGACAAATAAGAGACTCAAAACTTCAACTAATCTTTTGCTACCACAGGGAACTGAAACGGACTCCAGCTGGGGGAATCTCAGCTTCCCATCACCACCAATTATGTAGCATCCTTCCCCGGGGGGACAAGAGGAGCCCATGGTGAGTAATGAATGGATTTCCTTTCTTCCATCTCTAGTGGCAAGAGAGAACCTGGCCGCTTGACCTAAGGGGGGAGTTTGTTTCCCATGCATGCTGTTAGCGGTCAGGATTGTGACACCTAGTGGCACCCCACAATCCTGCTCACCACCAGCAGCTTCACAAGTTAAAATTAAGCCCTGGAGTTACAATCAGAACAGGCAGGCCTCTTCCAAACACCTCCCACTTGATTTTTGCATTTTCAATGGAAGGAAGAGCTTACATCGAAAGATATCAATGGATATGCCCCGGTTTTTGTTTATCAGGGAAAAGAGATGCTAATTTTCCTCCCAGTGGGTCAGCAGAGGAGGTGTGTGTTTCATGAGTAAACAGAATCTGATGCTTCAGAAGATAAACATTTATTAGTTTGTGAGCAATTTAACTTTTACCTTTATTGCCTAAGGAAAAGCTGATTATATTAAAAATAATAATTTGCAGAATTACCCTACAGCATTACAGTCAGCAGCTGCATCACGAGCTGCGCGTGGATCCCCCTGACAGCTGATACGGGCATGGAGGCGCTGCTTACGCTTCTGGTTGGGGCTTGAAAGGGAAAGATCCTGGCTAGTAAATCGACAAGCCCCAGCCACTGCCTTCTGGTTACACATGTCTCCTGAGCCCCAGACACCGTCAGCCACTGATGCAGACAGAACTCGAGATGGGGTGATCATCTCAATCAGGGGAGTGGACCGCTCATGGAGAACCCCGACCTGGGGTCCGTGGCTCCAGTTGTGCCAGCTCCAAGGCCCAGAGTGCAGATGGAGAACCTGGACTAGAGCGAAGGCCCCTTCCTGCACATCTCCTTCCAGCGCCCAGCGACCAGGTGAGCACTGGCATGGGTAAGTGAGAGCAGGGCCCTTTGCTGGGGACTGCACCCCTCAGCCATGTCACAGCAAGGAGATGCCCGCCCACGGACAGTCGAAACTCAGCAGCCAGCAGAGCTAATAACCCTGAGTTTGTGGGTGTGGACGAGCACTTGTGAATACTGAATGGCATATGAAGAGGGAAGTTGTCCAAGGGGATCTGGGGTGCCACTAAGTGAGGCTTGTCCCGCAGTTTCTCCCAGTGACGAAAGGCACCAGCAGCACCGCGGCGGGACCCAGAGCGGATGACCTGAGGACAGGCAGCCCTGGCAGCAG
>NW_023605136.1:0-27481 GCF_014898055.3 Talpa occidentalis
AAGAAGTTTAAGAAATTAATTCAGCAGAATTAGATGTAAGATGTAGTAGGGCAAATGTAAGATAAGAGAGCAAGGGGCCAAGATTGTAGAGACCTTATACTATGGACTTTGGATTTCATCTTTCTTTTTTTTAATGGAAGACAGTAATCTGATTTAATAGTTTCGTGCAGAAATCTACGGGTATTAGCTTTATCCAAATTTGATGTGAATTAACAATTATATTGACAGAAATAGAAAAATTAGTATACATCAATGGAAATGTGTGTATATATATAGAGTGAGATATAATTCATATGCTATGAAGTTTACGCTTTTGTAATGTACAATTCAATGTTTTTAATGTATTTACAAAATTGTGTGCTATCACCACTAATTCCAGAATGTTTTCATTACTCCAAAAAGAAATTCTGTACCCATTTACCCATTATCACTCTCTGTAGGCTCCTTTTCTTCAGCCCCTGGCAACACAACCAATAATCAGAAAGATTATTAAAGATTATTAATAAACAAAGTCTCTATAGATTTGCATATTCTGGACTTTGACATAAATGAGATTATATAGTATGTGACATCTTGTCTCTGGCTTATTGGAAGGGTTTGTAATTGACAATGATATTTTGTGTTTTAGAAAGTTCTATTTCACAGAAGTGTGGTGGATAGAATAGAGGGGACAAAACTAAGCAAGGGCAGGAAGAATAATAGACACTGCTGTTGTAGTTGTTTAAGGCATAAGGACTGATCTGAGGCAAAAGTCTGTGATGCCTGTGTGACACTGCACAGAATGGAGAATTCTCTAGGCCTCTGTCACAGGTGAATGTGTTGGGTGAGAAAAAGTCAGAAGTCTCAATTGTCTCATATTTCTGATTTGAGTAACTTGGTAGATGGACACATAGAGAATGCTACCTACTTTTTTGGGTGAACTGATGATATAAGTCAAAATTTGAACTGACTCATCCTGAGAGTTCTAAACCTAAATGGGCTCAAGAAGTTTTCTTGGATAACAGATTTATCAGAATGTATTAAAGAGAACTGGAATGGTTACTACACCTTTGACCTTTACAACAACACCTACCAAAGTATATTCTCTAGAACACTTGCTATATGATTGGCTGTCTAGAAAGGGTTTTTTAAAAGTGAAATAAATTTGGAAAATGTATTATATATCACTTTCCATGAGACCGTATATATACTCTGACTTCAAAGGAATCTTTAAAAATATTTTTAACCCAGGTATTCTAAAACTTACTGAATACAGAAGAATTTTTTCCCCACATGTTCCTAAGAGCACACTTTGGGAGACTGCTTAGAGACAGGGTGTTATGTGTAAGAACAGCTGTCATATGCAAAGATAGGCTCTTCCTTGGTTCTTGTGAAAGGCAGAATCCCAGGCAGTGCTCCATTGACCAGACCTATGTTAAAGAAATTGTCTACCATTAAACTTCAGTGTTTTGTATTGGGGGATTCCTAAACAGTTTGCCATCTCTTGGAGCAAGAGCGACAGCAACACAACCAGTTAAAACACACATGGCAGAAGGCCAATGACCAATTTTTGGAATCTCAACGTTTGCTAATGAGGGACATGCAGCGAATGGAGATTGTACTAACTTCAGAACAACTCCGACAAGTTGAAGAACTGAAGAAGAAAGATCAGGTGAATAGCAGTTTTGTGAGACCTGCTTGCTTTGTTAATGATACAGTCCATATGACTATTACTTTATATAGAGATTAACTTAAACTGATACAAGTTATATACACCCTTTCAAAAAGCATAACTGCTTTTGGAGAATTTTATTTTCTAGTTTTACAAATGACCTTGTCCGGGAAAAGAACTGATCTAGAAATGATCATCTTTAAGACTGCTGAATGCAACGGAGAACATTTTAAAAAATCTTATAATTCTGTCCAATTTTCCTGGGACTCCTGAATTGTGTTAATCCATACCAGGTCTTTTATAAAGGTGCTCTAAAAGCCTTATTAGAAGGTGACAGGGTGGAATGGAGGAACTGAGTGATATGAAAAGGCAGGTATCTAGAGTACTGCATACCCAAGATACTATTTTCTCCTTATCTTCAAAAAAATTACTGAAATTGGGGCCTCCCTGGTGGCACAAGGGGCTAAGTGTCAGCACTCTGAAGCAGTCTGCATCTCCTGCAGCATGAGTTTGATCCCCCGCCAGGAAGGTGACCCACATGATACAGCAGACCTCTCCCAACTTGCCCAGCAGTGTATCTCAGTAGATCTGCCTGTTCTGCTACCCACTCTGTCTCTGGTGATTCCTCTCAACCCCTACATCTCTGGCTTACACCTTGGTTCTTGTATGCATAAATGAATAAATCTTTTTTAAAAATCACTTAAATTACATGCGTAACACACAAATACCATCCTCATGTTAAAATATTTTAAGTACAGAGTGAAGTAATAAAACAATAAATTGAAAATCTCCCAAGACCTCCCTTCCCAGAAGTAATTACTTTGCACTAAAATGTACTCAGTCTGGAAGGCAGTCTTCTAGACCATTTCTGTGTTTATAAGTGTGTATTTAGGTCTTTAAAAATTGTACAACTAGTATGGTATTAATGTTCTGTAACTTAGGGTTCCCATAAGCATTATCTTGGACATATTTTCACACCAGAGATCTCATTTTGTTAACTGGTAGCATATGTGTACTGTAATTGGTTTTATCCATCCCCTGTAGTGCGTGTCTAGATGGTTCTCCTCCTTACCCCCACTTTTTTTTTTTAATCATTTCAAACAAAGTTGCAGCTAATATCCTGTACTATCTTATTCACTAGAATATGTCACTAGGATAACTATGTAAAAGCTTTTCTACATATTATAAGAAATATTTAAAATTACCTTATATGACTTAGGTTAGATTTTGTTTTTCTGAAGTTTCTTCTTTTTAAATTTCTATTTTGTCTCTAATTCTGACTCATTCATCTATGTGCGGACACAACCAGCTTAAGGATTTAGATTTTTAAAGTATAGAACTAATCATGCTCTTCCTGCTGCCTATTAAAACAATCTACACTCCTATACTGGTCATTTAAAGCCTTTATTAACATTTCCTGAGTTTTTACTATAAGCCAGCATTGTGCTAAAACTTTATATATATTAAACTTTATCTCTTGTAGCTCTCAGTATTAACAAATAAATGAGCACACAAAACAACAAAATGCTGCAAATGAAATAGGTACTATGGACAGATCTGAGGTTTGACTCAATTTCTGATTCCAGAGTGTAAGCACTGAGTCACCACCCTCTTCTCCTTTATCTTATTCCATGTATCTCATGTTCCTGCCTCTTTTTAGTGACATCCAATTATTCAATAATCTTCCATTTGCCTGCTCTTCTGCCTGCTCTTCTGTAGCTATACCTTTGTACATGCTTCCTTTCTTCCTGGCACCATTTCTTGTCTCCTCTCACACATTTATTAAACTCATTTTACTAATCCTGCAATATCCAACTAAATTGTTAACCTTTGAGCTTCCATTCTAGTTCCATCAGATGAAAGCAGTCATTGATTTTTCTCCTATAGAACCTGTACGTACTTGTGTAGTGTTGTAACTAAATGTACCTTTGTCCCTCCCTCTAGCCTGTTTGGGGGCACTGAAGGTATCAGTTCATTTTTGTTGAATTATTGGATTAACTCCAATCATTCCTTTATTTCATATAAACTTGGACATGTTTCTAATAGATACTAAGTGTCATAGCTTTGTCTTGTTTTCTATGATAATTTGAAAGAATGTTCTGTGTAAATTTTCATTTCAAGAAGGGGGGTGATTTACTTCTTTTGCTTTGCCTTTCACATAGTGTACTTTTCTTGAAAGCTGTTCTCTGATTTCTTCTTTATGCCAGGGTTCATGTTTTGTGCCTGTAGTATTTAAGCAACATGTTATGGTCATAGATGTCCTTAGATGTTATTATAAAACAAAGTGTCCAGTTTTCTCTCATCATAAAACTCTGTTCATTTTTTTTTTTGTTTTGAGCAGTTAAATAATTGTAGATAATGAAATACTATACATAATGAATCATTACATATAGATTACCTGGGTGATTTTATTTTTATATTTATTTTTTTCTTTTTACCTTTTAGGAGGAAGATGAACAGCAAAGACTTAGTAAGAGAAAGGATCACAAAAAACTGGATGTTGAGGAAGAAGTGAAAATACCAGTAGTCTGTGCTTTAACTCATGAAGAATCTTTAGCCCAGTTGTCAAATGAAGAGGTATAGTGAATTTATCATTAAAATTATTGTATGCATGATGTTATTTTAATTAATATAATATCTTCAATTATTTTTATGGTATTATCGGTAGTACATTTTGAAACATGTTGCAATTTCTCTCACTGTCTCTGAAATAGCTGTTCTTTTCCCAGTGGTTCCAAAATTAAAACATCAGAAAATTTAATAACTACAAGAGGTTTTTTGAAATGAATGATAAGTGTTGCCAATGCTTGAGCTTCTCATTTAAAAAACTATCTGAAATATTAAAACATTTAACTTCCTATAGCATATATTTAATTATTTATTAACCAGTAAAAGATCTTAAGGCCTAAGAACAGTGGGTGAGGTTTGAGAGATTCTGATGGGTAGGAAGGAGCATTTCAAGTATTGGGTATACAAAGATTGGAAAGACCTGAAGCAGAAAGTGTAAGGTGGTGTTCCTATGACCTCATCACTTCTCACCCACAATGGCTTCTTTATTACCTTTTCTGTTTTCATCCTGTCTCATTGTAACCTCAAACATATTGTCACATTAAATTTTCTTAAATGCAGCCACAGTCAGACCACACCTATTTCAAAAACCACCACTGACTTTGTTCTACATCATGAAGTATATAAATTGCCACTCAGTCAGTCAGTGCCCTTCATAGTATGTGCTCTGTTTTTAGCCACAGTGCTTCACTTGCCACCTAGCTCATTGGTTCCTTCCCCTGGAACACCCCTCCCTTTACCTTTCTGAGTATGGAAATCCTTCTATTCATTCTTCAAGACTCAATGATGATACCTCTTTTTCAATAAGGGAAATGCTTCTCTTACTGCCTTTAGGTGAAAACTTAAGTTCCCTCATTTGGCACACAAGGGCCTACAGTTGAATGACTCATTAGCCTTATCAGACAGTCGGCTGTATCATAGCCAGATCTTTCTGCTTATTGTCCATGTGCATATTCCTATTTATACTGCCCCTGCTGTTTAGAATTTCATACTTTCCTGGCTTGTGAACCAATTTCAGTTAAGTTAGATAAGGGTCTTTTCTCAAATTCAGTGGTATCATGTTTTTGTTTAGATTGAAGATTTACTTAGACCTGTATAGAATCTACTTCCTGTTTATGGATTGTTTAACATTTAAAAAATGCTTTAAAAATTTCCAGTGAACATAGAAAGTATGATGTAATTGTTTTTCTACATTCTTTGTTTTGGGTCATACACTGAAGGTCACTTCACCTGATTATGCTGTGCATTTTTAAATAGTTAGACTTGCAGGAGAATGTCTTAATTTTGGGGTGCTGCCAGACATTAGTTTTTGCATCATGCAGTTCTATGTCCAGAATGTTTGAAAAAGTTTCAAACTTCAAAAAATATTTTAGCAGGAAATTAGGAGAGGGAGATTTGTTGTGATTCAGAATGAAGCATTTTTCTTATTTTTGGTTCTGTCTGAACAGACATGTGATAAAGTGTACATAACTTTTCCTAATATTTGAAATATCTTTTAGATGATCAGATCTGGTATTTTGTAATTTGAGTGTTGAATGTACATGTTTTGTGTTGAAAGTTATTACAGTTTATTGTAGCTTGTTGGCTTAAAGTTAATATGAAATGCTCTTGACACTTAGATTTCTTGCTAAAAACATTTAAAATTTATAGAACCTTGTATCTTCTTTAATTGGCAGAATATACTTTTCTAATTACTTAAGTAATATGTATTCATTATGACAAAGGAAAGTACAGAAAGGTTATACAAAGTAAAATTACTGATAGGTAATTCTGATGTCCAGAGATCACCACCACTTAGCATTTTGGTATGTGCCTGTCCTTTCCCTCTTTCTCTTTTTGTTTCCAAAGATAACATTTTTTTTTTTAATTTTTACTTTTCAAACATAATTCATATTGTAACTGTTTAATGAATATCATTTCCCACCTAAGTTTAAAAGTTTTGGCAAAAATGCTTTCCCTAAACATGATATTTAATAGCTTAATTCTCTACAAATTGATTTGTGCCCAGGTTTTAATTTGTAAGAGTTGTTAAGGGATAATATGTATAGGTGAGTGCCATTGAACAAGAAGTGTAATGTTAATCACAGTTCACCTAAAATGAGAGGCATGTAGAGCCACATGAAAAAGCACCAGTTAGTCATGAGGCAAAAGCAGGAGCAAGAGGAAAGCATCAACCCAGCCAATAGGAGTTTTTGCGGGAAAGGCAGGACAGGGCAGGGTAAATAGTATAGGAAAGACTATTTTGAATAATCCCATTGTGCCTTAGGGCATAAAGTCTGTCTTTAGTTTTTTAGTACCTGGTCCTGGGTTGACACAGGGCAGGGGAAATACTGGCTTGGTGTTTAAGAGTTACATGAAGGAGTTGGATGGATGAGGTGTGTGGAATTGGTATTGGTTGATTTCTTTAGAAAGGTATCTTCATAGACAAGTTGTTATTATGTCTAGGAGTTAGCTACCATGGGAGGGGCAGTCTCTCCCCAGTCAGCAAGGCTCCCCAACAGTCAAAAACATCATAAAATATAACGATTTAAAAACATAATTAACATGCTAGTCAAGTGGCTTTTCATTTTTTATTAGTATAATTTTTTATTATAAGTTATGCATAATGCTTTTATGTATAATTCTTCCCTATACTGAAATCATTATGGAATTACCTGATTATGTACTTAGTATAAATTTTTATGAAAAGGACTGTTGAGTTTAAGGCCATACACATTTTTATGGGATTAGAACATACTGTTTAATTACAGAAACACATTAACAGTTTATGTTCCCTTTTTGCTAGAAGTATATGTCCCTTATACTGTTATTAGTATGTTTTTAAAATAGCCCTCAACTTTTCTGCTGGAGTTCCTTTTTCTCTTTGGTGTCACAGCAGAATTGTATATGATACCTTTAGATGTCAGACTTCTTTGTAAGCAGACAGAATGCATTGACACTCCAGTGTTTATTCGAATACTTATTTTGGGACCTTTGCCATAACTAGTTTAATATGTACTAGATGTGTTCCTCTGCCATCTGAATTTCAACAATTAATTCTTTAAAAAGAATTAATATAAAAGGTGTTGACTTTTTATTATACCAAATAAGGATAAATTTAAAATATTTTTTTAAAAATCTGTATTCTTTAGTTTTCCAGTTCATAAAAGGCAGGGTATTTAACAACAAAAGTTAGAAAGGATATGTTACAATAAGACTAGTCCTTTAGATGGAATAAGTTTGTCTCCAAGAAAAATTTCCTATTTTCCTAGTTTCCTGATTTCCTAACTCACTGTGCAACTTGCAACTGCATCATGGAATGCCAGTAGTGTGCTTTTTGACTTTGCAAATATGCTAATTGGAATGAAAATTCATGTAAAATGATATTAATCATTTGAAGTGTGCATTTAGTGGCATTTAGTACCTTCATAGTGTAAATGCACCCATCACCTCTGTCTAGTTTCATAACATTTTTATCACCCCCAAAGGAGACCCCATTTCTGTTAAGGACTCATTCGTCATTCTTCTTTCCCCTTAGCTTCTGGAATCACTAATTTGCTTTTAGACTCTCTTGGTTACCTGTTCTGGACATTTCATATAGATGGAATCATACAATACTTTTTTTGGTCTGACTGACTTCTTTCACTTAGTATACCACATTCATTGTGATTACACCTTATTCGAAACTTGGTTTCCAGTATACCACTAAACTCATTTTTCCTCTGCTTCTCTAGCTACTTCTTCCTTTGTTCAGCCCCAAAATGTTGGTTTTTTTCAGGGTTCATCCCTTGGCCTTCTTCTCATCCTACAGACTTATCCAAGGTGTTCTGATTTGCTGCTGTGACTTTATCATTATGCAGTGGATACGCCCTATCTTTATGTAAAGACTTACATGGTCCTCTATCAGGTGGACATCTCTACTTGGATATACCATAACCACCTCATATTCAAAATACCCAGCCCTGAATTTCAAGAGACCTTCCCTGACTCCTTATGTCTGGGCTGAATTCTTCTTCTTGAACTCCCAGATCATTCCTAGTGCTACTCTTGTCATTTTACTAAGTATAATGTTCTGATAGCCTGCTTGTTTATTTTTTTTTTTCATGAAACTATAAGCACCTTGAGGTCAGAGTTGTACAAGTTGTATCTTGTCCACTCTTTGTATCCTGAATGTTTAGAGCCTGGCATAGTAGAGACTTAGTAATTATTCCGTGAATATGTGAAGGTAGCACATTAATGATCATCCTATGTAACATGTGGCAAAGTAATTTCAATATATGGTGGTTTGTCTCTTTGAAAATATAGAGACTTGGGCCTCCCCAGTGGCGCAGCGGTTGAGCGCTGGGTTGTGAAGCTGCCCGCAGCCTCTGCAGCGCCAGTTCGATCCCCGGCTGCTCCCTGGCCACCTGAGGAGGGTCCCACATGGCGCGCAGACCTCTCCTGCCGCCCACTGCTCCCCTCAGCAGTGTACTTCTGTCCTTCTGTCTGCTCTGCTCCCCGCTCTGGCTCTGGTGAATTCTCTCACCCTCCCGTGCTTCTGACTGTACCCAGTGCTTGTATAAATAAATAAATAAATCTTAAAAAAAAAAAAAAGAAAGAAAGAAAAAAAGAAAATATAGAGACTTGCAACTTGGCAATATATTTTTTCACATTTCAGGAACATTTAGATAGTACCCATGGTTCAGTCCATTCCTTAGATGCAGACTTACTGTTGCCATCTGGAGACCCATTCAGTAAATCGGACAATGACATGTTCAAAGATGGACTCAGGAGAGCACAGTCTACAGACAGCTTGGGAACCTCAGGCTCACTGCAATCTAAAGCTTTAGGCTATAACTACAAAGCAAAATCTGCTGGAAACCTGGACGAATCAGATTTTGGACCATTGGTTGGAGCAGATTCGGTGTCTGAGAACTTTGATACTGCCTCCCTTGGGTCACTGCAAATGCCAAGTGGGTTTATGTTAACCAAAGATCAGGAAAGAGCAATCAAGGCGATGACACCAGAACAAGAAGAGACGGCGTCCCTCCTCTCCAGTGTTACACAGGGTATGGAAAGTGCTTACATGTCCCCAGTGGTTACCGCTTAGTCAGTGAGACAGAATGGAATCTCCTACAAAAAGAGGTGAGTTATCTTCCTTATTTTTTCCTCTTGCTTTGAGAATACTTGGTAGCTCTGGGATTCATTGTTCATTTACTAGCACCTGGAGTCAAGCATCCCTCCAAGTATATGTTAACCCATATTGTCTGACCATTGTCATAGTCTGCTTTGGCTGTTCCTAGTGACTGTGACAAAGGAGGGAACTAATTTCATTTAGTGTCAGCTTTTCCACTTGCAATCACACTTTTGAAGTTGTAGCAATCTTCCTGAAAAGCATAGCAAATTTATGAGTAGCTTGAATTTGGTTTGCTTTGCAGGTTTTTATAATCTCAATATATTCCCAAATTTATACTCTTTCATTTTTCCTTGAGATCTAAAGGGCAAATATTTGTTAGCAGTTGATGCTGAGAGTGAGTATAAGGAGGGAGTAGAAAATAAGGGAAGAGAATGGAAGACAATCTTCAATGAGGTTAAATTTCTTCCTAATACCATTTACAAACTCAGAAGATTAGGAGGTAAGAAATTAAATGAAATAAAGCACAGTGGGGCCTCCCCGGTGGCGCAGCGGTTGAGCGCTAGGTTGCGAAGCTGCCCGCGGCCTCTGCGGCGCTGGTTCGATCCCCGGCTGCTTCCCGGCCACCGGCGGAGGATCCCACATGGCACGCAGACCTCTCCTGCCGCCTGCTGCTCCCCTCAGCAGTGTACTTCGGTCCTTCTGCCTGCTCTGCTCCCTGCTCTGGCTCTGGTGAATTCTCTCACCCTCCCGCGCTTCTGACTGTACCCAGTGCATGTATAAACAAAACAAACAAACAAAATAAATAAATAAAAAAAAAAACATGCCTCTATAAAAAAAAAAATAAAAAGATTTAAAAAAAAAATAAATAAAGCACAGTGCTTTATAGAATACAAAATCCTTTTATATACCTGATCTCTTTGAGCTTCATGATATTAATGAGGCAATCAGGGCATGGTTGTCCCCCAATTGTAAGTGAAGAAAGTGTCTCTGAAAGGTAAAGTGAATCACTCAAGTTCTTCCTTTGATTTAATGGCAATATCAGGGTTAGAATCCAGGTTTTCTGACTTCTGGTGCTTTCCTTTACTCACAGCTACTTCTCTTTAAAGAAGCTGTTGATAAGTATGTGGAATAGCCTATTAAACTGAAAAGAAACTATTCTCTTTAGCCTTATGGAAAACATGTATGAGAAGGTGCTACTTAATAGTTTCATACTACTTTGTAATTGGAGCTGGTAAAATGGTGAATTGGCACTGCTTCCCTGTTTTCACTCCCCTTGGCTGAGTAGTATTGATTTAAATTGTGAGTGCCATGGTGTTATACCATTTGCTTGACTTGTTTTTCCTCAAATGTGGTGTTTTCAGTCCTTAGCTTCATGATGATAAAGTTGTGGCCTTCTATTTTACTACCACATTTGCAATGGAGCTTGTAAATCTTTTAAAATCTGATTCTATAGTTTAACTTCTTGCCATAAGCCTGAAGAAATTATTTACTCCATGTTCTACTTTAATAACATAGGTAAGTCTGTGCATGTGTTCCTCAAGTATGTGATGTAGAATTATTTTGTTATGGCTGATAAGAGGTAATTTTGGTGCCCTCCAGGTACATAATGCTGGAAATAAACTTGGTAGACGTTGTGATATGTGTTCCAATTATGAAAAACAGTTACAAGGTATTCAAATTCAGGAGGCTGAAACAAGAGATCAGGTGAGTTTCTTTTGGATATACTGGGTTGGTGAGCTGTTGTAATTTTATTGAAGGTATGGAATTAACTTCTTTTTTCCCTCTGTCATTTGCTTAATGAACTGTATCCATCTTGTTCAGTATGAAATAATCTGGTACATGAAATACCAGTTACATTTCCAGCAGGAGCACATAGCCTCTGTTGTGTATCTGTTTTATTAACTTGCCCAATACCACACAGGTCAGTTCAGTAGCCCTGGCATATCTGGCATATCTCTCTGCCCCTTCCACCCAAGACCTAAAAATGGTATTGTCATGAATATATATATGCATGTGAAAGTACATTATCATTTGTAAATTTTGGCAGATAAGAACTTGATTATTGCCTCTAACTGAATAAAAGCTTAATTGAACATTATATTAATCAGTATTTGGCCTCTGCATTGCTTATTGGCTACATCTTGTCATAAATTTGTTGAATTAATGTTAATTTATAGGGGCCATAGAAATTAAGATTTGGTATGCTGAAATGAACAAATCTTAAGTATCTTTCCAAATACATGCTTAATTCTTGGTTCCTTAATATCATTTGGGAAATAGGTAGAATTTCTTGAGTAGGCTTGCCAAAGTATGAGTAAGGAAAAGAAAATTAATTTATAGTTCCAAATTGTTCTTTGGTATGAAGATTGTTCCCATAGTCTTCAAAATAATATGAAGAAAATCAGAATGGTTGTTCAATATTTTCCAATGTCATTGGCATTGATTTCTTATATGTGCTTTTTTCATAGATGATTTAAAGATAAATTTCTAAAGTTACTTGTAAAACTAATACAGTTCTTACAGTGTGACATGGACATGGGCTATTGGATTCTAGTCATTTCAATAGACATTTTACTGATGCTTCGTTTGTGCTTAGAATTCTGCGGACTCTTGGGCATTCAAATACAGATAAAATACACTTTGAGTGTTGCCAGCTAAGCCATTAGTTAAATATACTTTGTTCCTGTAGATGTACACACAGAACTAGAGGAGGGATAGGGCAGCTAACTTAATAGTTGGCTCAGGGAAGGTAACACTTGAGCTGAGTTGTTTTCAAGCTGGAGTGAAAGTTAATTAAGAATAGAAGTGGGGAAAGGATGTTCAAGGAAAGGAAAGAAAAGAGTTCAGTGTTGTGGAGAAGTAGCTAGGCATATGGCATGTGTGTGGTAGGGGGTAAGAAGGGGGGGGGTATTGGGAGAGGAAGCTACTAAAGAAAGACCATGATGAGAGCATGAGGGAGGGTTGATAATTGTGAAGGGATTTAATTTTACCCTGAAGAGTTTGAGAGGCATTTAGAGATTTTAAGTAGGGAAATAATATGACTTGAATTTTGTTTCAGAAAAGAAAAAAATGTATTAGTGGGGATTGTGGACTGGAGTCAGAGGACAGACTGGAGTTAGGGAGGCCAGTGACCTAGCCTAGCGGATCTAAGAAGAAAAGCACATATTTTCAAATGAGATAATATATGTGAAAAATTGCCAAATACGGTGATTTCACCTGTTCTCCTTTTGAATTAACAAATATAAAATCGTTTTTAGGGGGAAAAAGATGAGATATTTTAGAACTATTACCCAAGTTAAGGATTTTTGTTTGATTTATGAAGGAATTTTGGTACTTTCTTCTAATTAACACTTAAAACTGCATAGGTGAAAAAACTGCAGGTGATGCTAAGGCAAGCAAATGACCAGTTAGAGAAGACAATGAAAGATAAACAGGAACTGGAAGACTTTATAAAGCAGAGCACTGAAGATTCAAGTCATCAGGTAAATGAAGGTTTTAAGACTGTGCCCTGGAAGATGACTGGGTTGTTTAAAATAAAAAACAACTGTGTTCTGAAAACACAGTATTCTTTGTTTCTTGCCCTGAAGAGATAGCATTTCTGTTTTTCTTCAGGTAAAAAGATATCTTACTGTTCTTTCTCTGGTATCTATTTTACAGGTTTTTAAAAAATCAACTTTTAAAATAACTGGTTATGAATATCGGGAGACTCAGATTTTCCTTTCCTTTTTGATTTTTATTAAGTTTTTCTACTGTACAGGCAACTTGATGACAAGAAAGATACTATTTTTAATTTTCTTTTTGACTCTTCAGAGTATAGCATCCATTAGGAAAAAAATCCATCTTACACAGATACACCAAACATACTAGAGCTAACATCTGTGAAGCCACCATCAAGGTCAAGTAATAGAGGGGCCTCCTTGGTGGCGCAAGGGGTTAAGTTGCAGCACTGTGAAGCTGTCCACAGCCACTGCAGCATAAGATCAATCCCCGGCCAGGGAACCGACCCACATGGCGCAGCAGACCTCTCCTGTTTTGCCCACTGCTCCCCTCAGCAGTGTGTTTCAGTGGAACTGCCTGTTCTGTTCCCCACTCTGTCTCTGGTGAATCCTCTTATCCCCCTGGCCTGCACCCCGGCTCTTGTATGCATAAATGAATAAATCTTTAAAAAGAAAAAAAATGATCAAGTAATAGAATATTAACTAATACCCCAGAAGTCCTCATTTCCCCCTCCACTTATTACCTCCTCCCTAGAGGTACCATTGTGCTAATTTCTAACACTGTCAGATTAATTGTGACTGTTTTGTGTTTCTTTCTTTTTTTTAAACAAACGAAGTATATAGAATGCATTCTTTGGTATATGTGTTGTCCATTCAACGTTGTGATATTCCTACTCACTATGCATGGAGCAGTAATTCGTTCATTTGTGGATATATTATAGTTTGTCCATCTTAATGTTGATGAGAGTTTGGGTTGTTTCCAGTTCTAGGATATTATGCATAATTCCTACTTTGAAATTTCTTTTTATGACTTCTTGCATAAGTTTCTGCTGGATATATGCCTTGGAATGGAATGCCTGGGTCAAAATGTTCATCAACTTTAGTAGATTATAAGGCCAAACAGTTTTCAGAGTGATTGTACACATTTATACTCCCACTAGGAGTGTATGAGAAGAATTCCTGTTGGTCTACAGTCTTCATAAACTTGATTTTGTTATTTTAATTACAGCCATTTTGGTGGGTGTGGAATGGTATTTCATTGTTTGCATTTCTCCGGTGTTTACTTAGCGTTTTTCATATTTATTGGCCTTTAGGGTATCATATTGTGTGTGTGTGAGAGCTTGAGTTCCCGCAGCTCTGAAGCAAGTCTTATGCTAATTTTTCTGTTAGGATGTCTGTTTAGGCTTTATTATTTTTTTTTTTATGTTATGTATTCTTTTATTTAAACTTATTGAGCCCTTTGGTGATATGTCTTGCATATGTCTTCTACTCAGTTCCTTACTTTTCATTATTTGAATAGTATCTTTTGAGGAACAGAAGTTTTTAATTTTATTGTAATCAAATTTATTATCTTTTCTCTATTAGTTATTTTTTTGCCCTGGTTTTTAAGATAGTATTTTCTCACCCTGCAGTTATGGAGTTATTTTCATGTGTTTTGTAGACGTTTCCTTGTTTTAGAGTCATGTTTATATTCTAAACTCCAGCTAGTGTATATATGCTGTATGTGTATATGCTGCAGGTCAGGGTAAATTTTTGTTTCACTTTTCCATATGGATAACAAGTTCTGGTACCAGTTAGTAAATTGGTCATTTTCCCCCACAGCTCTCAAAGTTATCTTTGTTCTCTGTCAGGTGAATATACATGTGTGGGTCAGTTTTAGGACTCTTTTTTTGTCTTTGCTTATTTTCTTCTGATGTTTTCTAGATCACTAATTTTTCCCTTCAGATGGGTATAATCTGTTTAATTCATCCATTCAAATATTAAGATAAATGGCCTTGTATGCATTGTATTTCTATTTGGTTATTTTTCATTGTTTCCAATTCTCTGGCAGTTCTAAATTTTGTCTTTTAAATACCAAACAGGCCAAGTATAGTTATTTTAAAGTCTGTCTCTAATAAGTCACATATCTGGATTCATTGTAGATCCGTTTCTACAATCTGTTTAGTTTTTTATAATGTCCATTTGTTTCCCTTTTTTTTTCCTTAAAATGTCAGGAAAATATCCTTTTCATGTGCAATTTTACTTGAGGGCTAGGCATTGAATGTGAAAAATTGTTGAAATGATATAAAACCGTTTTCTTTATGAGAAGCAGGCAACTAGTAGTACTAATGATTCTGGGTATTACTGTAATCCAGTTGCATGAATTGAGATTATCTGAAGGTTATTAGATTATTTAAATTCCTCTCTTACCCCTCAGTGTGGCCCTTTGGGGCCTCAGTCTAAAGTGCAGGGTGTTTTCTGAGCATCCTCAAATGCTTTGCTCAGCTTTTCAGTGTCACCTGTTTCTTTTGGAGTTGGCATTTACTTTTAGAGAAGAGCTGTTGTAGATGCTGCACTCAACTCTCCAGGTGTCCACATTCAGGTCCTTGGCTCTGTGATTCTTTCCGCCTTGTTCTCCAATGTCTTCAAATGGTTGTTTTCATATTTTAGTCTAGGTTTTCTATTTCTCAATAAAAGGTTGGTTTACATTAACTAATCTGCTATTACTGGAAGCAGAATTCTGATAATAATCATGTTTTAAATGTCAAAAAGTTATTTTATTTTATGATTATTCTATGAGTCATTAACTTTCACATAAACCCTTCAGGAACATTAAAGCCAAGTCACGGGAGTGTAGAGTTCAGTGGTGTCAACCTTGTGTTTATTGCTCTAAGTAAATCATCTTGGAGGATAGTAGGTAGTTGCAGAAATGATTCATTTGTTCTTTGAACTGTGTGAAATTTCACATTTCTTTTGATTTTTCTTTAGCTTCTTTAAGATTAATTTTTATAATGAGGTCACATGGATTGATATTTGTCTAGAGACACCATGCCGATTTCTCATCTGTAGCAGCATGTGACACTGGGGACTTTGGGTAGTGCCTTGTGTGATCTGAAAGGCAGAGCCACACATTATATGTTGAATGAATAGTGAGTGGGTTACAGTGGACAATAAACATCAATCCTGGATGTTAACTAGGAGAAAATTACCAGTTTCCTAACTGTATATTTTCTTTATGTACATTTTTTCTCTCCCTTAAGATCTCTACACTTGCCCTAAGAGCCCAAGCATCTGAGATCTTACTTGACGAGTTACAACAGAGCTTTTCCCAGGCAAAGAGGGACGTTCAGAAACAGATGGTAAGTTAACACTTAATTTAAAAAAAATTAATTATGTATTAATTTATATGTATGTGTTCTATCTTGAAATCATCTATTAATAGAACTTTTTTTTTTTTTTAAGATTTATTTATTATTTATACAAGCACTGGGTACAGTCAGAAGCGTGGGAGGGTGAGAGAATTCACCAGAGCCAGAGCTGGGAGCAGAGCAAGCAGAAGGACCGAAGTTCACTGCTGAGGGGAGCAGCGGGTGGCAGGAGAGGTCTACACGCCATGTGGGACCCTCCTCCGGTGGCCTGGGAGCAGCCTGGGATCGAACCGGCGCTGCAGAGGCTGCGGGCAGCTTCGCAACCCAGCGCTCAAACGCTACGCCACCGGGGAGGCCCTATTAATAGAACTTTTAACTCCCTGGTCAAAGTGTCTATGGTTTTCAGGTTATGGTTATGTTATTCAGGGCCTACATAACATTAGTAATGGATAAGATTATGTAAAGATATTCCTTTATTAAATCTACCTCCTGGGAGCCTCCCTGGTGGTACAGGGGTTAAAGTCAGTGCTGTCAAAGCTATCCCCAGCCACTGAGGAATGAGTTCGATCCCCAGCAGAGAGCTAATTCACATGGTGCCGCAGACCTCTCCTGTCTTGCCCTCTGCTCTCCTTAGCAGTATATTTCAGTAGATCTGCCTGTTCTGCTCCCCACTCTGTCTCTGGTGAATCTTCTCACCCCCTGCATCTCTGTCCTGTACCCCAGTTCATGTATGTATAAATAAATAAAAATCCTGCCTCGCCTGCTGCTCCCCTCAGCAGTGTCTTCGGTCTGTCTGCCTGTTCTGCTCCCCGCTCTGTCTCTGGTGAATTCTCTCACCCTCCCGTGCCTCTGACCTGCAACCCAGTTCTTGTATAAATAAATAAAAAATCTTTAAAAAAATAAATCTTTAAACTTACCTCTTGACCAACAAAATAGTGTCACCTCTAGTTTATTTTTCTGATTTGGGGAACCTAACCAGAATACACTATGGACTATGTAATTTAATTTTCAGCTCCAAATACAAGCTAAAAATGGAAATCTCAAAGCCTAGCCGGTGCAGCTTTTGGCAGTCATTGTGCTTTCCTTAGACTGCTAATTTATTTATTTAGAATAATCTCATTAATTTCGCAGGGGCTAAGAAAGCCCTAGCTGCTGTGGTGCAGGAAAACTTCCAGAAGGCCATGAGTTTTGATGGGAATGGAGCAGAGAGCTTCTTGAAGAGCTGTTTGGAATCTCTGCAAAATAGTACCCCAGCTTTGGGCCTCCCTTCTTATTCTGGCTCATTTTGCCTTATTCTTTTTCTCAGTGTTGGAGCCCTGCATCTGATAGCCCTTTGTAAATTATAGCAGAATTGGTCCTGCTGGGATGGACCTGCAGAGCTGCCTCTTGTCCATCTCCCCCAGGGTGACAGGAAACAAAAGCCTCAAGTCAGTTGGTAATGGTTTTTGATTGGCATTAGGTCAGTATCTGAATGGCATTTAAGCTGCTCCCTAAATTAGTCCTGTTTTGTTGGGAAGCATCTCATCCCTATCATCGACCAGAGAGTTTCATAATTTTCCATTAACTAGAGAACACAAGGTAATAGTCACTGACCTAAGAACACTGTTACATGCTGCCAGAGTTTCATAGTGCGTAACCTCCTTATACTCTATCTCATCTTTTTTTCTGCTCTTTTAAAACCTTTGCAAACAGTTGATTCCTTGTTAAATGAATGTGTTGCAGGTAACATTGAAGAATGTTTGAAATTAAGGTTGAGGTTCTGTTAATGCTACTGTATTACCTTTTTTTTCAAAATTTCCTTTAAAAGTTCTTATGCTGAGAGAGAGAAATTCAGTTTCTTATGCCCCTTCAGAGAAGAGTACCTGTGGTTGTGGTGGGGATCTTGATATCTTACTGTAACTTTTTATTTTGAAATATTTCCTATTTATGGGGAGGTTTATGGAATGAACACTCATAAAAATCTTTCCTTAAATTTACTAGTAGGGGCCTCCCTGGTGGCGCAGCAGTTGAGCGCTGGGTTGCAAAGCTCCTCGTGGCCTCTGTGGCGCTGGATCAATCCCCGGCTGCTCCCCGGCCACCGGAGGAGGGTCCCACATGGCGCGCAGACCTCTCCTGCCGCCCGCTGCTCCCCTCAGCAGTGTACTTCGGTCCTTCTGCCTGCTCTGCTCCCTGCTCTGGCTCTGGTGAATTCTCTCACCCTCCCGCGCTTCTGACTGTACCCAGTGCTTGTATAAACAAACAAACAAATAAACAAACAAAAGTAAAAAAAAAATTTACTAGTAAAATTTTGCTACATTTTTACATGCTTGCAATTACTCTTTTAGTCTCTTTCATATGTATGTATGTATGTATATATTATTATATGTATGTATGTTTTTCTTCTTAGCCATTTGGAACATTACGACACATCTGCCATCTTTGTGTTTCTTAAGGCAGAGAAATTATTCTATGTAACCAAAATTCTGTTATTATATTCTAAAAATCTAACCAAGTCCTTGATTATTTCTTGGCAATGGTTTATTTATTTAAAATGTTGGATCCAGGAATCAGTCAAGAGTCACATGTTGTATTTTGCTGTCTTGTCACGTTAGTTTCCTACAGTCACTTTTTTTGGGTGTGACTTTATGACTTTTTTTTAATTAATTTTTTATTTATTTATGTATGCAGGAACGGGGTGTAGGCCAGAAGTGCGGGGGTGAGAGGATTCCTAGAGACAGAGTGGGGAGCATAACAGGCAGATCCATTGAAACACACTGCTGAGGGGAGCAGTGGGTGAGATAGGATAGGTCTGCTGCGCCATAGGTGGCTTAGCTCCCTGGCTGGGGATTGAACTCAAATTCATTCTGCAGTGGCTGGGAATAGCTTAATAGCGCTAAGACTTAACCCCTGCACCACCAGGGAGGCCCTATGACTAACATTTTTGAAGAATCCACACCAGTTATCCTTATAGAATACATATGTCTGATTATTTCCATATGAGTAGATTCAGGTTAGACATTTTGGCAGGAATACTACATAGATGAAATGATTCAATGGGAAATTCATAACATCAAGAAGTATGTAATAATGGGCGTTTTGGTTGTTGTTACAGCTTGATCACTTAGCTAAATGTGGGGACAAAATAGTTTCAGAATGACCACACTAATATCGCTGTCAATAGTAAATCTACTAAGTAAAGCTCAACATTTCTTTATATTTCTTTCTGTTCTTAGAATGTATCCCAGGTAAAGATTTACAGTTAGGATACTGTGTTCAAAAGTCAGTTGAGCTGATTTTCACTTGTTATCAATATAGTTAGTACCATTTGTTTCTGTTTTCTTTTTAATTACTCTTTTTTTTTTTTTTTTATAGAGGCATGCTTTATTTATTTGTTTGCTGGTTTGTTTGTTTGTTTTGTTTATACATGCACTGGGTACAGTCAGAAGCGCGGGAGGGCGAGAGAATTCACCAGAGCCAGAGCGGGGAGCAGAGCAGGCAGAAGGACCGAAGCACACTGCTGAGGGGAGCAGCGGGCGGCAGGAGAGGTCTG
The DNA here is from genome assembly GCF_014898055.3 of Talpa occidentalis. NCBI lineage: Eukaryota > Metazoa > Chordata > Mammalia > Eulipotyphla > Talpidae > Talpa > Talpa occidentalis. The sequence goes on from NW_023605136.1 coordinate 19,688, forward strand.
CGCGCCATGTGGGACCCTCCTCTGGTGGCCGGGGAGCAGCCGGGGATCGAACCGGCGCCGCAGAGGCCGCGCGCAGCTTCGCAACCCAGCGCTCAACCGCTGCGCCACCGGGGAGGCCCTACTCTTTTTTTTTCTTGAACATACAAATGGAAAACTATTAAAATGTATCAGTATCCAAAAGTCTCACTTTCATTCCCTGTCCTTTTTCCCCTATTCCTACCCACCCCCTTTAATGATCATTTAATTTTTGTTTTTTCCTCTGTCTTTACAAAAATAAATCAGTATACAGTTCTTCTTTCCCTTTTATATCCCAAAAGTAGTAGGATACTAATATATGGTATAAGTGGATTGAAAGTGATAATAAAGCATAACTGATTCTGGTCTGAAGATAATGAGAACCAACAGAACTGATCACAAGTTAGGCATTACCTTGACTTCCAGACAGCAGCCTGCTTAAGAAGCAGTTATTACTTCTGGAAAATGTTCTTGAGTCCTTTCCCCTAATTTGATACCCTTTTGTCCTTTTATCATGGCCGTACCATTCTCTGTCATGACACTTGGGAAATTTTTGGCTTACTTATCTTTCCCTCTGCTGCGCCTTCAACTTCTCCAGAGAAAATTATCTGCCTTTTATCTCTGTTCCCAGTGAACAGCAACATGTGAAATAGATTAGGGCCTCTCTGGTGGCTTAGGGAGGTTAAGCCTCAGCACTATCATGTTTTCACTGCTGCAGCCTGAGTTCCATCCCCGGCCAGGGAGCTAGCCCACCTGTGGCCCAGCAGACCTCTTCTCTCTTGCTGGTTGCTCCCCTCAGCAGTGTATTTCAGTGGATCTGCCCTGTTCTGCTCCCCACTCTGTTTCTGGTGAATCCTCTTCCCCCTCCGCCCCATACCTCTAGCCTACTCCCCAGCTCTTCTATGCATAAATAAGTAAATGAATCTTTTTAAAAAAAAAAACTAAATAGATTAGTACCTGCTAAATAAATGTTGAGTGAATAATGTACAGTTTATACATAATGATTTAAAATTATTTAAAATCAGCAGATATTAAATACTTCTGCAGAATTTTATCTTAAATTAACTGGAATAACTTTATATTGATATAAATTCATAAAAAATACCCAAAATTATTTTATACGTGAATAGAATGCTCCATTTTAAGAATGAGTTACTTAAGTGTCCTATATTTCTTAATGACCTCCAATATTTGTGTTCCCTGGGCCATTCACAGTGATCCTGCACTTGAACAAATGTATGCAATGAAAGATGAAGATGCTGCTTTTTGCTTCTCTCTGCTTCTGTTGAATGCATGCCATGAGGAAATAGGAATTGTTTTGGAGTACATGCTCTATTTGATACAGGTCTTGACTATGTCAGCCCTTTCCAATGAGCTAGAGATAGTGTTCCTTCTGTAGTCCAGGGATGTGGGGGAAGACAGTCATTTTAAGCTTTTGGTAGAAACAGTGGAGATTTAGTTCAGATACTTGCTTTGTTGCCTGTCCCCTTTAATATATGTAATGGCTATAAATCAAATAATCTTTAAACTGGTTTTCATGTCATATATAGAACTTTATTATGTACCTCTCTTCTCATCCCTCATTTGGTTTGGCTTTCGTTTTTTCCTGTTGCAGCTACCAGCTGATAGGATTTACCTTTCTGGCTGTGATTAGTATCTGTTTCTATTCTAGGCAGTGCTGATGCAGTCACGGGAACAGGTTTCAGAAGAGCTGGTGAGGTTACAAAAAGATAATGACAGTCTTCAGGGAAAGCATAGCTTGCATGTTTCCTTACAGCAAGCAGAAGACTTCATTCTCCCGGAAACAATAGAGGTGACTTGTTTTCCACATGATCAAAAATATAAACAAGTACATTTTCTGAAATGGCTCTAATTTTTTTAAAGACTTAATTTAGATATAATTCAGATACCCAATGATTCACCCATTTAAAGTGCACAATTCAATGGTTTTTAGTATATTCTCAGATGTATAACCATCACAATCAATTTCAGAATATCTTCATCTCTTCAAAAAGAAACCGTTTCTTCATCGTTGATTCCTTCTCCCAACCTTAATGAACCACTAGTCTACTTTCTGTTTATAGATTGGCCTATTCTGGGCTTTCACATGAATGAAATCAGACATTTTATCATCTTGTGTGTCTGGCTTCTTTCATGTAGCATACTGTTTAAGAATTATCTATGTAGTAGCATGTCCATTTCTTTACTTTTTTATGACCAGATAACACTGTGCTGCGTGTGTGTGTGGGGTGTGTGTGTTTGTGTGTGTGTGTGAATTTATTTGTCTGTTAATGGACACTTAAATTGAATTTACTTTTGGGCTATTATGAATAATGCTAACATGTACATGCTAATCATTCATGTACAGGTTTTGATGTGGACATGTTTTCATTTTTCTTGGGTATAAACCTAGGATTGGAATTGCTGGGTCATAAATCATCTGAGGGCGGCACTCCATCTGCCCGCCTGTGACTATGCTGGTGCTTCTTTTCACCAACTCTCTCCTGCAGGGCAGCAGCTTCCTGCCTTCCCGTGAACTGTACCATGCCAGGACTTCTCTTCACTGACCTCCCTCAGCGGAGGCTGCTCTCCTCAAGGCCACCCCAGCCTGCAGCCATGCAAGCCTCTCTTAGCAAACCTGTTCCTTTCAGGGCAGCTCTTCCTGCCTGCTTGTGTCTATGCAAGTTTCCTTTATTCTTCTGTCCCTTTCCCTAATAAACCTGTTCTTTAAATATATTTAAAAAAAAAATTAGATCATCTGAGGATTTCTCTACATTCTCACCAATATTTGTTCTCTCACTTTTGATTATAAACTTCCTAATGGGTATCTCATTGTGATTTTTATTTGTATTTCCCTGATGACCAATGATATTGAGCATCTTTCATGTGTTTATTGGCCATTTGTATATTTTCCTTAGAGACATGTCTCTTCAGATCCTTCACTCATTTTTAAACTGGGTTGCTTATTATTACAAGAGTTCTTTATGTTTTCTCAATATAAATCATTCTCTTAGCATATAAATGATTTGCATTGTTTTCTTTCACTCTGGATTGTCTTTTTCACTTTCTTGATGTCCTTTGAAGCACAAAGGTTTTTAATTGTGATAAAATCCAGTTTTGTTTTTTTTTTCTGTTAATATTTTCTGTGTCATAGCTAAGAATCTCTGCCAAATCAAAGATCTGTACATTATTCTGGCAGGTCCAGATGGAGAATGCATCAGAAGTTAGGTCACCAAGCAGGCTTCTTGTAATGTCTTTCTGTCTAGTACTTAAAAGGGTTTACCACCCTGTTTTCCTTTTGTCTTCTAATAACTTTTATGACACTTTTAATACTTCCATTCTTTTTTATAAATTATTTTAAAATCAAACATTATAGAAACTTACAGTTTTGTAAGTAACAGTTTTCCCCTATTCTACTCTGCAAACTAAACCTCTATAGTTTGGACCTTATTCTTTCTCCCTGTATGTATGTGAACAATGCTGTGATATTTTTGTTGTTATTTTGTTTTTATTTTGCTCATTTACCAGGGCTCCACATCCTACTTTGCCATTAGTTCCTTGTTCTCTCTTAACCCACTTCCGTCCCCAACTTGTGATATCAGCTCAGGTTTCTGCACCTTGGGAGAGGGAGCTCTCCATTTGAAACTGGTGACTGATCTCATCAAAGAGAACGTTTTGGGAATCTGTCTACTTTTACTATCAGCATGCTACTTTCAACTGACCGTTATTAAACTTTTCTCTTTTGGTATTAAAGAGTCCTTTCTTCCATTTTTTCTAGAGAATTTCAATTCCTAAAAAGTCCCAAGAATCTTTGAAGGATGTAATTAGTATATAAACTTTAATTCTTAGACTTGACTCAGTAATACATTTTATGAAATTTTTCTTGTGTTACAGTTTATACTCTTATTTTTTACTCTTCTTTAACTTATACTTTTGGTAGTTATCAGGAATTCTAGTTTTTACTTTAGGGTTTCTTTAGGATATAGTTGGGAGGATTTTGAAAAGAACGACAACAAAAGTTAAGGGAAAAATAAGAAGTAAACTGAATTATAGGAAAACAAGTGATTATCGTAGAAAGGCATTCTTTGTTATATTTGCCTCTGGCTTAACATAGTTTCACAAGAGTTTCACACTTGGCTTCTAAGTTTCAGACTTTTTGGCCCTCATTCCCTAACTCCCCTCAAACTTAAGCAAATAATAGAAGTTCCCATGCTATTTATAGTAAATGCCACATTGTAAGCCATCTAACATTTTTACTTTTCTGCTTCTGAAGCAGTTTTGAAAGGAAAATATAGTTCACAATACACATTGACTGAAAATATACTGACTGTTGACATAGCACGTGCCCCTTGAAGCCCCTAAGTGGGTTGGAGTTCAAAGTCTTAAATTCTGAACCATTTAAAACAACGTCTGAACTTCTGATTGCAGAAAATCTTCAGCTTCATTTCATTTCTTTGTTTTCTTTCACTCTCACAAACCCAATAACTATTTGTTTTTTTAATCCAGGCACTTCGGGAGTTGGTATTAAAATACCGCGAGAACATCATTCATGTGCGGACAGCAGCAGACCACATGGAAGAAAAGCTGAAGGCTGAAATACTTTTCTAAAAGAGCAAATTCAGGCAGAACAGTGTTTAAAAGAAAACCTTGAAGAAACTCTGCAGCTGGAAATAGAAAACTGCAAGGAAGAAATAGGTGAAGATAAAAGTGATATAGTTTAGAATTGGAGGCACAAAAGAAAATTTCTAATTACAAGAATTAATATATGGTCATGCAGTGTGGAAAATGAAAGTAGAGGAAAGAATCAAGCACTTAATCCATTTTTCTAGGTGTTCTGATACATCTAATAATGGGGAGTAAAAACTAAGAAACAGGACAAATGAGCTACTCTTTGGCAGTTAGTAGTAGCTAGGAAAGCTTGAAGCCAGACCACTGGGGAACATTATTAGATGGGGGGCATTTCCTTGCAATACTTCAGTGTGTCGACACACTCCTGCTGGGGCTATCTCATTCCCCCAACCCCCACCCCAGAGTTGTGTGGATAGTTTATGATAACTGTATGCCTCTGCCCGAGCTTGATTGGTTGGGGAAAAATTTTTTTAAAGATTTATTTATTCATACAAGAGCTGGGGTGCAGGCCAGAGGTGCGGGTATTGAGAGGATTCACCAGAGACAGAGTGGGGAGCAGAACAGGTGGATCTACTGAAATACACTGCTGAGGGGAGCAGCGGGTGAGACAGTAGAGACCAGGTCTGCTGCACCATGTGGATTGCTCCCTGCTGGGGATCAAACTCATGCCACAGTGGCTGGCATAGCTTGATAGCGCTGAGACTTTAACCCTTGTGCCAGCAGGGAGACCCTAGTTGGGGAAATTTTTGACAAAGGAGTGTTGCATTCTTCCCATGCTCTCAGTATGTTGACTCCTTCCATTGTATGAGATTGAGCTTGTAGTAGAAAGGGATATTTTAAGACAAAAATTTAAATGCCAAATCATAAATGCTAACCTTGCCTTTCCTTTTTTTTTTTTCCCCCCCCCCTTCTAGCCTCCATTTCTAGCCTAAAAGCTGAATTAGAAAGAATAAAGGTAGAAAAAGGACTGGTGAGTTTCATGAGTTTCAGATTAATTCTGTCAGCGATCACTAGTTATTTATTGAATCCTGCTGTGCTAAGCTCAACAAATAAAAGATAGACATAGTCCCTTTACAAAACTTGTCTCATGGGGAAAATATGATAGGATTAAGATGTGAGGACAGTGGAGACTGTTCTTTGAGTCCTGTGTCAGGGCATGTGTTAGCTGGAAGTGGTCCAGGGAGGACCAAGATGTGACTGCACCCCGCAGTCTCCACTATAGTCAGATGGTCATGACACAGTCTGTACTTAAAGCTACACTAGAAATATATATAAAATCTTTTTCAAACAAGAAGTGGTGTTTTCTAGCTGACTTAGAGTCTTCTCTTAGATAACACTAAGACCTTGTTAAATGGCCCCAGTCTGTTCCCTGGCCTCTTTGTTTATACATCAGTGACTTTTGCCTTCTCTTTGCCCTTCTTTCCCACATGTTGAGCTGTGCCTTGCCCCACCACTGACATTTCATTCACATCCCTCACCCCAATCTACTGTCCCTCCAGCTCTATATTCATGGACCCATCTGAGTACCCTCAATTCAGAGATCTTCAATTCTCTGAACTTTTCCTTTAATCTTAGCTTTAGCAACTTCTTTATTTCTTTGCTTTCTGTCTGTCTAGGCTGCATCCTGTAAAAAGATGAAAAAATCTTGCATCTTCAGCTAGATTCCCACTGAAACCCACAAGTCCCCTGATGCCTTGTTCTCCTGCTGCCCTGTTCTAACAACCCATTGCAGTCTGTCTTCTGCCACCACTGTAATGGCAAGGTTGCATTGGCAGAAACTACCAGAAACCTAAACGTGTCCAACTCTTGCCACTGCCACTGTGGTTGCAGACTTCAGTCCTCACCAGACTTATTTTAACAATCTAACTCTAACTTTCTTTCTGCTCCCACATTTTATCTCCTTCCAATTTATCTTCACACTGAAACCAAGGTGAGCTTTAAAAATTACAAATGACTGTGTTCCAGTCTGATTAAAACTCCTTTAGTGATTCTATTTCCAGGATCAAGTCCATACTTCTTAGCCTGGCCAGGAATTCCTGCCTCACCGCTGCCTTTATGGTCTCAGCCTCCAAGCCCCAGCGCTCTGGGCTGTAGTGTAGGCAAGAATCACCACATTTCCTAAACATATTTTTATACATGTTATCCACTTCATCTTTTTTGGAGTATCTCACTTTACTTTCTCTCCCTTACCATCCTTTCCCTTCCATTAGATTTTTTCATCTTTTACAGGTCAGGTATCTCTTTAGGGAAGTTCTTCCAACTTTTCAGTAGAATTAAGTATTTCTTCCTTCATGTCCATGTGCCGTAATGATTATTAGTTTTAATAGATAAATTTTTTTAAAAGATTTATTTATGCATACAAGAGCTGTGGGTACAGGCCAGAGGTGTGGGGGGTGAGAGGATTCACCCGAGACAGAGTGGGGAACAGAACAGGCAGGCTGACTGAAATACACTGCTGAGAGCAGCGAGCAAGTCAGGAGAGGTCTGCTGCGCCTGTGGGTTGCTCCCAGGCCGGGATCGAACTCCTGCTGCAGAGGCTGTGGCTAGCTTCATAGTGCTATGCTTAACCCCTTGCGCCACAAGGGAGGTGGCATAATTATTTACATGTCTGTCTCTCCTTGCCAAGGCCTTAGAACATAATAGATGCCTAATGTTTAATGAAAGATAGAAAAGGTCCTGAAAATAAACTGAAGCTCCACAGAGATCAAAGGGTGAGAAGAGTGAACGTAAGCATGGCCAGCGTCTGAGGTCTAGGAGTCCCTGAGGGTTGGGGGGTGCACATCTCCAGGCCACAGGATCCTCAGGCATTTCTATGAGTTTAGTTTTTCCTTCTTAATTTCACAGTTGGAGTCCACATTAAGAGAGAAGTTCTCAACAGCTTGACAGTCTTCAAGATATAAAATCACTTTGGAGGAACAGTTAAAGAAAGAGACTGCTGCTAAGGTGATATTTTTGTTGGTAATTTATTTTTTAAAGATTTATTTGTTTATGCATATAGAGGTGCAGGGGGTGAGAGGATTCACACAGAGACAGAGTTGGGGAGCAAACAGGCGGATCTACTGAAATAACACTGCTGAGGGGACAGTGGGCGAGACAGGAAAGGTCTGCTGTGCCATGAGGGTCACCTCCCTGGCCGGAGATTGAACTTGT
>NW_023605137.1:0-27472 GCF_014898055.3 Talpa occidentalis
GGCTCTGATGGGGGTCTCATTAATCAAGCTGTCTTTTTCTTCTTCTCCTTTGGCTGGGGTGTTATGTGTGGGCTATTGAAATATACATGAATGAAATAGGCATTTACTGGACTGGGGCACTGACCAAAGTGTGATACTATGGTGGTGATGCTTCCCATATGGCTGCAGCTGCTCCCTACAGGGAATGTTTTCTTTTGAGGGTTTGGAAGAAGGAAACAGGGGAGGGCATGGGCAGGATATTAGGTACTTTGCATGTCCATATACTTGTTTACTTCACCCTACCAATGTACCTGTGAAGTAGACATAGTTATTTCCATCGCGCAGACTAGACAGCTGTCACACCATAAGTTGAAGTCATTTGTCAGAGGGCCCAGCTATGAAGTGTCAAAGCTGTAGCTTAAATAAAATCCTGTATCTACTCCCCTTAGTCATTAAGGCTCACAGCCCGCATTGTCAGTCTCAGGGCGGGGATCACTGTCGTAACCCAGCTGAAGTCGCACCCCCGAGAGCCACAAGTCATGCCAGTATCACCCTTAGCAGAGACAAAAATAGTCCATGTCCCAAGTCAAAAAAATTTAAAATCTATATACTGACTTATTTTCAGTGTTTTCTCCCTTTCAGAGAGTATTTGTTTTCTTTTTAAAAATATGTATGTATGTATGTATGTATGTATGTTATTGAGGTAGGCAGTGATTCAGAGGAGAATGCACCTCCTCAGATGTGCATCATAACATCCCATTCACGGGCCTCCCTGGTGGTGCAAGGGGTTAAGCACCGCACTGTGAAGCTATCTGCAGCCTCTGCAGCACAAGTTTGATCCCCAGCTGGCCAGGGAGCTACCCACATGGCATAGCAGACTACTCTCTTGCCTGCTGCTCCCCTCAGCAGTGCATTTCAGTCAGTCTGCCTGTTCTGCTCCCCACTCTGTGTCTGGTGAATCCTCTCAGCCCCTGTACCTCTGGCCTGTACCCCATTTCTTATATGTATAAATAAATAAATCTTTAAAATAAAATATCACCCACTCACCACCAGAGCACCTTCCCCACTTTGATCCCACTTCCATTCTCCCCTCTATTCATCTCAACTCTGCAGCCCTATTTCTAGGCTTTGTTTTGGTTTAGTTTTGTCTGTTCCTCTGTTTTTCTATATTCCACGTATGAGTGAAATCAACTGACAGTTTGTCTTCTCTGGCTTTTTTTACTTAGCATCATCCCTTCCAGTTCTATCCATGTAGAGAATGACATGATTTCATTTTATTTTTTTATTTTTTTTGTAGCTGAATAGTATTCCATCATGTATATAGTCATCTGTCATCGGACACAGGTTGTTATCATAACTGGTGTAATATTGTAAGTAGTATGCAATGAACAGAGCAATTTAAATCTTCATCTCAGGTCTTGATACATGACTAAGAAGGACACAGCACATCTAAAGAGATGTGCCCTTCCATCCATTTTCTCCAAGCCTTCTCATGCCCACATGTCTCTTCTCTAGTGATCCAGACTCCACAAAGATCTTTCTTCAAAGTTCATCCCTTCTGGACTTACATCCCCTTCTGGACTTTCTCGGTTTTTCTTTTTCAGATCCAGACTTTTTTGGCTAAGTTCCTCCCTCCCCCACCATCTCTGCTGCTTTTCATGTTAATCAGTTTCACCTTCCTTCACTTCTGCTTCTCTGTCCCTTTACTTTTCAAGTTACAGTTACTGAGAAATTAGAGCTGGTGACAGATTGCCTGGACTCACACCTCACCTCGGACAAAGTCTTGTTTTCTTATCTTTAGCAAGTGATTTGACCAATTTCAGTCTCATTGTCTTTGGTAAAGGAGACAAAATGATATTTGCATCATTTCACTGCTTTGATGATTAAATAAGTCAGTGCATATAGAGCACTTAAAGTACTACCTGATAGAGCAAGCATCAGAAAATCAGTGTTATTTTCACTCTTTTCTTGATTGTCTTGTTACCTTGATTGGCTCCTGAGGTACCAAGTACAGGAACCCAGCAAGCCACATATTTTCCTTACAAGGGGGAGGGAGGGGAAACTATGAATAATGTCATGTAGTTGGGAGTGGGAGGGAAGTACTTCTGTCATACTTATGATTCTATTGCCATTGATAATCAGTGATGTTATTTTCCTCTATACAAATTACAGTTATATTAGCACTTACAGATGTTCATAATTTTTTAAAATCAACAATATTAACATAATATTAAGGGTTTTTCTGAATGCCTCTGTGTTCACTTCTTGCACATGACCTACTATTAGCGTGTGATCTAATACAATCCTTGCAAGGGGAAAGCCATTATTACCCCTATTTGACTGATGGGGAAGTCAGGCTGGATGGTGAAGTAGGTTTGTTGAAGATGGTGTTTCTCAATCTTTTTCATGTTACACATGCTTAGGAAATGAAAATATTGCCAGTGTGATAAGTGGTACCAAAAAGTCACTTGTAACCCCTTGTGGCTAGGATGACAGATGATTATGGGTGGGAGGGTATGTGTGGACTCTGTCTGCATGATCTTGAAGTCTGTGTCCTTGGTGGAATATTTCCCATTGAACCAACCCTTCCATCGGATGACAGCAAATTATAGATAAAATATACATAGAAAACTATGTGAAGGCAATGGAAAATGACTAAGATAGAAATTGCAGGGGAGTTGATATTTGGAAGAAGCACACTTGAGAAGTTCTCTGCTTTTATGACTTTTTAAAAAGTTTTATTTATTTATGCACACAAGAACTGGGGTATAGGCCAGAGGCATGGAAGGGTGAGAGGATTCACAAGAGACAGAGTATCCTGAGAATAAGTAAGTGTACATACAATAAAGCAAGGTTTGCTCTCTCAACGCGGGCAGGTTCAAGTGCTACTGTATAAAAGTCTGGTTGCACATACAACTCTCTGACAACCTTTGTAGACCCAGATTTCTTGTGTCTTTTTGATATGTTACTTTAAAGTTTTACTTCTCCCCACACTAAGCTTCTGCACTTAAAAGAAAAATAAAATAAAAGGACTTTGGTAGGTTTTCAACTAGCATTAGAAACAATGCACCTTAAAATACTTCCAACATGCTCACCAAGGCATGATAAATGCACAAAGAATTAACCACTCACCTTACTTTCTAGTCATTACCTTAATGGTTTGTGGATAAGAAAAGATTCAAGCTCATGAATTCTGTGCCTAATGTTTAGACAATTTGTACTTGCCAAAGCTGACATCAGTGTAGATAAATACTGTTTTTTTTTTGACAGATTTGGATTTGCTTCAGAAATTATCTGTCAGGAGGTTGGAATGGGTCAGGTTAAAGAAATATTTATTCTTAAAACAACCACCCATACCAAAATTAGACTCCATCATTTTCAATTTTAGTGTCTGAAAAAAATGAACCTATGAGACCTTTTCTATATTTGCAAGTAATAACCGCACAATTTAATCTCCCTTAAGTAGCCTGGTGCTTATTTTTTCGTAGGCACAGAATGTGTCTGCTTAGAAATTGCAATCTTAGGCCTCACAAAAACAGTATTTCATGCTGTGAGGTCTCTTATTTTATGTGACTGCCTTTGACATGTTCCCTAAAATTCAAATGGAGGAAAATAGTTTCAGAACAAATAGTTCATTTGGAAAACAGCTTCCCTCTTCCAGAATATCTTCAAGATCATTATCTCTAGCTTTCAGTCTCTCAGTGTTAATAATCAATTATTGTCTCTAGGCTGTGCTGTGTCTATTGTTAATCTCTATCACCACACAGAGCTGTAGATATGTAATTTTTATGGTTTGTCTCTGTAATTTATAGGAAACCTGTCATAAATATCTTCTGATGCAAGCTGAGGATTATAATAGCGGGGGCAGACCCCCACCATTTCCTTGGAATCCCTGCCTGGTCTAGTATTCTCCCCCAGTACTTCACTGTTGCTTCTGAGTTTTCCTGCTGCTTTTCTAAAACCGCCACTTTGTGGTGAAGGGATGTGGTGATTGTGGGGGAGAGCTCCAGGCTTCCTGCTCAGCCTCTTCCCTTCATGTCACACTACATGTCACTAGCCTGGCGATGACTGACTTAGGCAGTGTGGACACACAGCCGGTATTTCCATTGATTCTCATTGGGGAAATTTTTACTATATCTGACCCATTTTGTATCCTCTAGAAAGAGTTCCTGTTGGACAAATCCAACTAGCGAGTTGTTAATTTTAATGGAAAGCAGCCATAATCCCTGATTCACGTATAGTCAGTTCTCTAATCTCACTCTACCATGACACAGGCAGGACAGTCCATAGTACAGAAGAAGATATTCATGATCTGGCCTTTTACAGAAAAAAAAAAAATTGACAATCCCTGGGCAGAGAGTGAATGTGAAATTGACTTGAATAAAACCATCAGTATTTATTGAAACTTTATTTCAAACTAGACTATGGATATGCTGTTTTCAATATGGGAGGACATTTCAATTGTCTATAACTATAAAATGTGTTTTCTTTGGAATCCCTACCTGGCCTAGTTTAATAATACTCTGACAAAGTTGAATATGTTCCTTGAATTGGATGCTACATATTTTGTAAATGTTTTCCATTGGGCTTATTTTGCATTTTGCAAGATTATATAATTATATAGAGGTTGGCGATCTAAGATGAAATATTATTACTGACTGACTATCGCATGAGGAATGCATGGTGCATGGCTCTCTCACGGTGATTTGGATCAAAAATGGTGAATGTGATTTATTTTGTAACTAAAATGCCAACATAAATTAATGTTTACTTCATTCATGAGCAATCAAGATACTCCATAGTGGGGGATACATAAATCAAAATCATTTCATCTTTCTAAATTATATTGCAGCTGATTAGGTGATTTTTTTTCAATCCAAGAATGTCAAAAAAATTTAAAGAGAAATAGCCCATGTCCCTAAGAAAGTTTTAAAGTTGGTTAGTAGACTTAGAAAAATGACCTGCCAAAATCCCGATAACTACTTCATATAGATTATAATTCAACCACTATTTCTCACTCTAAGGAAAACACCCATTAAATTTTGAGTGGATTTTTTCCAAAAAAAAATTATTTTGGAATTTTCTTTCTTACGCCTATTACCATGAACACTTACTTCTTCTCAGTAAAGACATCTGCAGTTTATAGACTAGAGAATACAGACAATTTTTAGAATACTCTTCAATTCCAAAAATTTAGGCAAACTTTCTATGTATTCTGGAATGTTCCATCAGCTTCTGTGAAGAATCTATGATGCACAAAATATTTAGAAGCCCTCTTAGGTGGTCGGCAGTATGTTGAAAGTTCTCTAGTCAATCATTAGCCTAAGTGATTCTTTTGAGCTTCAGACTCATGTGCATGCCATGGCCAGGCAGTTCTCCGCCGGGTGGACACACTCAGTAATGGACCTGAACTTCCTCAACTCCTTCTTGCTCCCGTATCTTAGCTCCAGGTTTGATGTGAGGCTCCAAACAGTTGTTCACGCCTGAAACCTGGTATCTGCCTGAACTGAAGAGACTCACGCGCTCCCCAAATCAGGTGACAGGCAGTGCCCTCAGTTCCACCTTGCAAGTAGGTCTCAGGCTTCATTTCAGATTTCCTCGTGGGCCCCTGTGCTCGGCAGATGCCGTCCCTGTTCAGCATCCCAGCCTCAGCTGCTGGGTCTGGCCCTCTCCTTTTATCTTTCAGGTCATCCATGTAACATGTGAGTCCCCGAAACACATTCATGATCCTTCGTGCCGTGGCTGTTTCTCCTGCACACTGTGGACGGAAAGAATCACCGCTGTGAAGAGAACTCGATGTTCAGTGAAAGAAAAAGCATGAAAAAGGTTATTCAAAGCTAAACGGAGACCGTGGCCCAGGGAGCCAACATGTGTTTGCTCTGAGCGGCTGATCCCGGCCTTGCAGCCTCCGTTTCTGCAGGTGAGTTACATGAGCACCTGTTTCTTCTTAACAAAGGAAAGAAGACATCACCTTAACTTTTAACGTTTCCAGTGACATGAAGGAGGTTGGTTTCTAACCAACTTAGATACTCAGAAATGAGAGACTCTGTTCCTAACTTCAGAGAACGCGCTGGAGCTTCCAGAGCTGACGTAGCCGGAGCTGCCTGTGTCGGGGAAGATGTGTGGACCAAAGGGTATTTGAATCCCTCATCTTAAAAGTGCCTGTTTGGCCGGGGGGCACGGGCAGGCAGCCCTCTTGCACCTCACAAACGTGGTGGGGGCTCCTCTGTGAACTTCTCTGAAGTCCCTGTTTCCCCCCGGGTCTTCACAGAGATCAAGAATCACTGTTGCCTCGACCCCAAGCCCTGGAGGCAGCCCTGGCTGTGCAGAGAACATTCCTCAACGGAGCAAAACCGTGGTCCACGGGGTTCCTTGAAAACTGTATTTTTGCTTCCGTGACACCCACCCTCTGTTTAGCCATCACCTGTGGGCGGTGTGCAGGGCTAGTGTAAGGACCACGCATCTGGAGAGTAAGACTTAGAAATGGAATATTTTGCAGAATTCCTTGCTGGGGCTGAGTCCAGGATGCTGGTCTGACATTAACTGACGTAAGGAATTCTTCGAAGTTTAGCAATCGCATCTGTAAGAGGCACCTTGGGCCAACACTGCGTCTACAGCAACTCCCGGACGCGGCACACGGTGAAGAATCGTTCCATGGGTGTGGACCGTTGAGGAGAAAACGCGCTGACAAGGAGAAAAGACACCAAATAAAGAGTGCCAGGAAGGAAAGGCGTGAGTGTGAAGAGAGGGACGTAGGAAGGCAGGACGGGAGAGAAAGGAGGTGAAGCGAATCATAAGGTCGAGCCTACATCTCTGCTGCTTTTCATTATTTGAAATTAACTTTTTTGATCTTTTCCTGCCTTTATAAAACTTAGTGTTTCTTTTTTAATTGTTGGTTCCCCATTTTAAGTCACTATTGACATATTCCCTGTGCCTCTTGCTTTGCTGTGGGGAATGATCTCAAGGATTTACACAGACAGGTTTCCAGAATACAGTTTGCTTTGAAATACGCCATGCCCACGCGTCGAAGACAATATGCTTGCATTTCTGCCTACATATATTATAATATTATATACTATATTAATTATATTATATTATATATTATATTATATTATAGTAATTATATTTCTGCCTACATATACTTCTTACTTCTGCATATATTATAAGCCAAATTATCTTTTTTGATTTTTGCTTTAGTAAATGGCATTGCTGCAGACTCCCTGAAGTGTGTGGATCCAGAGAGACTCCAGGAGAAAGAATTCTCCAGAGGTTTTCAGGTGAACCAGGCCAGGCTTTATGGGAGGCTGGTACACAAGGCATTCGGGGCTGGGGAGGGGAGTTTAGCTTAACTCCTGCAGGGGTGGGGAGGAGATGTCTGAAGGGGAGGCGCACCAGGCAGGGCGAGGGCGTCGTCTGTGATCTGGGTTGGGCCGCACCTGGGCAGGGTAGACCCCGTCCACCCCACCTGGGCTCTCAGGCTCCCCCGCCAGGAAAGTGCAAGACATTCATGAGCCAGGGATCCGCTGGCACGGGGTGCTTTGGGTCAGTCTGGTGAAAGAAAATGGTTGAACAAGAAGGAAGACAGAACTGCTCCTCCAGCTCCCCCCGTTTAAACAGGACCTGAGCCACTTTGCATCTTAGCAGCTCAGTTGTCCCTGGACAGTCTCAATTTCCCTAGACTGCCTCAAATGATCTTTTAAATTTATTGAGAAAAGGAACTGAACCGGCGTTTATGTCTGTCCGCTTATTTACTTATGGAAAGGATTTTTAAAACAAATGATTTTACCTCTTTATGTTAAAGACTTTTGACAGGTGCACAGTTTGCCTCTGTGGAGCACAGACATACGGATTTTATTTTATTTTTTTTAAGATTTATTTATTTACGCATACAAGAACTGGGGTATAGGTCAGAGGTGCAGGGGTGAGGGGATTCACCAGAGACAGAGTGGGGAGCAGAGCAGGTGGATCCACTGAAATCCACTGCTAAGGGGAGCAGCGGGGAGACTGGAGAGGTCTGCTCGCCATGTGGGTCAGCTCCCTGGCTGGGGATCGAACTTGTGGTGCAGTGGCTGGCCACAGCTTCATAGCACTGTCTTTAACCCCTGCACCACCAGGGAAGCCCCAACATGGATTTTACATGTACATCACTAGAGTGAATCCATAGACACATGTGCAGAAGCCCCAGGTGTCAGGTTTTATCTTATAAATACAATCAGATAAAGTAACTTCTGACCAGATACTAACAGACATTTGGACCTGATGATCTCCCGCATGGTTCGTGTTAGCTGTATATTCTTTTATTAAATGAATGAAACAGTCCCAAGTGTAAAACAATAAAATTCAAATCCACAATGTTAATATTTTCACAATGTTGCTTCACTAAAAGCACATTATTAGTATCCTATATTAGAAAGAGGAATTGCCCTGTTTTTAGGCCTTTCTTATTCTTTCCCTTATTTTTATTTTGGCATCTTGGATCATAATTGATGCAGTGTTACTTGAACACAAATTCTTTTGAATTTGACTCGCCTGTGCTACGGGGTTCCATGTTATTATGGTGAAATTCTATGTATTTTTTGTATTAAAATTATTTTGAATCCTCTACTGATGCATTTTGCCAGACATAATTTGGTTTAATTTTGTGATGGTATAATTATAAGCACAAAGGCACAGGCTGGCACTGACACTGGCAGCTGTATTTTGTTGGAGCATGTGTCCTAAAGAAAGAACACACTCACCAACCAATAGTTTTTAAATTTTCATTTGAAAAATAATTCAGAATTTTACACATACATAAATACCCACTAACAATTCACTACACCTGAGGAATTTTATTTGCCGATTGCACTCTGAGATTCAAGAACAAATATCGCAAACCAATCTTATGCAAACTAGTCTGTGTAAACTGAAGACTCAACTAGGCAAAATATTAATTGAAGTAACATGAGGTCATGAGTGTCAGTGCCAAAATATGAGGGACAAGTTTATAACGTGAAGAACAGATATGAAAACAGAAAATACTACTTGAAGTGACCCAACTTAGCTCTCGAAGATCGTGAGAATATGGCTTTAGCTATTTTTTAATAAAGGCAAACATGTCATTCTCACTGGTTAGTGTCTTAGTGTGATTGATAGAAGAGCCACAAAGCTTTGTATTCATTTCACCCCCAAAGGAAACGAGGATGAATATTTTGGATAATTAAATAGTAAAGGTTAATAAATTTTAGTGATACTACTGTCAAAAATTAGAAATATTAAGCATAAATTAATCCTTTCTTTCTGGAAGATGAATGGACATTGTGTTGGGCTCGGGAGGATAGCTCCTGCCCATCTCACGCTCTCATTTCATTTCAGACACGAGCTGCAGGTGGTACGGTGGCTAAGCCATTTGTGCTAGAAGGACCCTTTATCATTTTATCTTTGCTGCACTGTGATCATGTATAAGGTAATTTTAATAAACACTGGAAAGCATTTTCATAAATCATACCCAGGATCAATTCATAAAAGATAGAGTTGGCTCAGCCTGCCTGGTGGCAGTGTAGGGGTTAAGTCTCAGTGCTATTAAGCTATTGCCAGCCACCGTTGCCTGAGTTCGACCCCCGGCCAGGGAGTGACCCCCATGGCGCAGCAGACCTCTCCTGTCTCCCGCTGCTCCCCTCAGCAGTGGATTTCAGTAAGTCCACCTGTTCTGCTCCCCACTTTGTCTCTGGTGAGTCTTCTTACCCCCTAAACCTCTGACCTATACACCAGTTCTTGTATGCGTAAATATATAAAAATATCTCTTAAAAAAAATAAAGTTGGCTACAGGAATTACCAATTGTTCTTTACCATGACTCCCATTATCAACTGATGAACAAATGTTGTCTATAAAGAATTTATTGAAAGATATCTAATTCTGAATAATCTTCACTGTAAGCTGTTGTTTGATGCAATATCAGGGAATTATTAATATTTCAGAAAAGGGAGTAAAAGGCAGTTTTCTGGTATCACTAAGGGAAAATTATTATGAATATTAAATATATAACATCTGGTTGTTTCTATACTGAAATGTTCTACTTCATTGCAACTCAAGTATTTATTCAAAGAAAGTCTGTAATATACATTCTTCTTGTCAATGAACCAATAACCATTTAACCAAATGATAACTTTTGTGCCCCAAAATTCCACATGGAGTTCCTGGTGCATAAAAGTACAGGTATACCTCACTCTATTGCTCTCCTACTTCATGTCGCCAGTTGAATTAGCCTCTCACAAAAGTGACCCTGTTCTTTGAAGCCGGGGATTGAACTCTTTTTTCTAGCTTTGAAAGATCAAGATAGAATCTTCTTCCTACAGAAGGCTGCTTTGTCTGCATTGAAAAGCTATTGCTTTCCATAGTCACCTTCCTCAGTGATCTTAGCTAGATCATCTGGATAACTTGCTGCTTCATTTTGCACTTTTAAGTTATGGAGACAGCTTCTTGAACTCCAGGAGCCCATTTCTACCAGCTTCAGACTTTTCTTCTGCAGCCTCCTCTCCTCTGTGAGCCTTCAAAGAATTGAAGTGAAGGCTTTGCTCTGGATTATTCTGCTTTGCCTTCGTGGTCTATCCAGACCAATCATGTTTGGCTAATCACCTTCTTATCATTCATGTGCCCCCTGGGGTGGCATTGTAGAGAACTGTGTCTTTGCATTCTCAAGTTGGCTCATTCTTTGGTGCCAGATACTTGCCTTTCAACATGGCTTCCTCACTAAACTCAAGCAATTCTAGCTTTTGCTTTCCAGTGAGAGTCACTCTCCCTGTCTCTTGAACACTTAGAGGCTATTGTAGGGTTGTCTGTTGGTCTGATTGCAATATGGTTGCATCTCAGGGAGTAGGAAGACTCAGAGGAGAGGAAGAGGTGGGGGAAACACTTGGTGACCTTTTACCAATTATGTTCACCATCTTGTTGCAGAAATAAATTCTAGCCTTTTACCCAGGCAGGGGAAGAACAAGCGGTACTTCAGGAGTGGTGAGGTCAGGAGAAGCTTTGTTACTCATGCATGAGGCCCCAGACCTGGGTAGTCCCATAAAGTCTGAGCACCAGTCTAGGGACAAAGGGTTGCTTTAATACATAACCATCTTACATTGATAACATGGGTCAGTAAGCACAAAAGTTTGTGACAAGAGACAGGTATTCAAGGATGCCCTGGGAGATCAATCAGCCTGGCGGCTGGCTGGCCTTGTTAAAATGTAAAAAGGCCTTAGGTAATCTCATTAGAAGGCTTTGGAGAAGCAAAACTTGTTGTTTGCATTTATTGTGCATTATTTACTGCACCAGACCTATGACTCTTTTAGCAGGAAACAGGAAAAGATTTCTTTCACTTAGTGGTGGTTCCCTTTCAATCTCACATGGGTACAGTTTGTAGCACAGCAAAACAATTAATAGTAACATCAGAGATCACCAGGTACAGATGCCCTCAACTGATACGATGATGAACAGGTTGGAAACACTACAAGAATCATCAAGACGTAACACAGAGACACGAAGTGAGTATACACTGCCTGGGGAAATGGTGCTGATAGACTTGCTCCATGCAGGGGGTCACTTGAATTTATAAACAGTGCAATATCTATAAAGCGCAATGAACCCAAAGTTGGAAGAAGATGCCATCAAGGGCTTTCTTATCCAGAGAGGACAAGCCAGTGCCTCACGTCAAAGCTTCAGAGGACAGGTTGGCTCTCTTGTTAGGGGCTAATCAGCTGGTGACTTTAAGTTGAAGTCAGTGCTCATTTACCATTCTAGAGACCCTGGGACCCTTAGGGATGATGCTTAATCTGCTCTTCCTGTGCTCCATGAGTGGAACAACAAAGTGTGAATGACAGCACAACAGTTCACAACACAATTTACTAAATATTTTAAGCCCAGTGTTGAGACTTACTGCTCAGAACTGTTCCTCCTCAAATTGTATTTATCCTGCTCCATTACGGAGATGTGTAAGGTGAGTGTTGTTTTCATGCCTGCTAACACGGTATCATTTTGTAGTTCTTGGATCAAGGAGGAATTTTTAGTTGCAGTCTTACTGTTTAAGAAATACATTTCCTAAGGCTACTGCAGCCATAGATAACAATTCCTCTGATGGATCTTGGCAGCTGAAAACCCCCTGGAAGGGGTTCTTCATTCTAGGGGTCATTAGAACATTCATGATTCATGGGGGGTCAAATGTCAGCATTAACATGAGTCTGGAAGAAGTTGATTCCAAGCCTCCTGGATGACTTTGAGGGGTTCAGGACTGAGAATAGGTAGGGGCTGCAGAAGTGGTGCAAATAGCAAGAGAACAAGCATTAGCAATGGAGCCTGATGTGTGTGTCTGAATTGCTAAATGAAACTTTATCTTATGGGTGAGCAAAAAATGCAGCTTATTGAGTTCTAATCTATTCCTGGTGAAGATGCCATGGACACTGTTGAAATGGCAATCAAGGGTTTAGAATGTGACGTGAACTTGGCTGATAAAACTGTGGCAGGTTTTGGGAGTGATTTTGACTCCAATTTTGAAAGCAGTGCTACTGTAGGTCAAATGTGGTCAAAGAGCAGCAGCAGTGCATGCTACAGAAAATCTTTCCTGAAAGGAAACGTCATCAATATGCAAATTTCCTATTGTCTTAAGACATTGCCAGTCAGCCCAGCCTTCAGCAGCCCCCACCCCGATGGTCAGCCACCATCGACATGGGCAGCACCGGCAAGACCATTATCTGCTAAAAGCTCAGGTGATGGTCATCGTATTTAGCATAAAGTATTTTTACATTAAGGTTTGTACATTGTTCTTTTAGCTGTAATGCTATTGCACGCTAAATTGCTGTTGCATACTAAATTGCTATTGCACACTAAATTGACCAGAGTTTAGTGTGCATATAACTTTTATATATACTGGTAAACAAACAAACAAAAAAAGTGTGCTTTGCTTTATTGCCATATTTGCTTTATTTCAGAATTGAATCAGAAATGTCTCCGGTGTGCCTTTGTGCACAAAGGAGCAGTTGATGTCCTCTTAGGGTAAGGTGGAGGCAGAAGATGCGAACATTCACATATCACTGAAAAGCAAAATATTAGAAGGAGATCAACTTTAAAGACTGTGGACAAATGTTTATTTTTTTTTTTTACTTTATAATAAATTTTATTTTTATATTCCCCATACAATTGCAACCCCCCCATTCTGACCCCAATCCCCAATCCCTCCCCTCCTGTGGACAAATGTTGAAGCTGTTGTCCCCACTCATTTACTCCACATCCAACGGGCCACGTGCCCAGCACCTTGACGGGTAAGTCATCCTAGCAGCTGTTCGATGTACATGTCCTGGCAGTCGGTAAGGCTCGGAAAGGCAGATACAACCTAACAGTATGTCTGGTTGTCGCTTATACATGGAGCCAACACCGCCCTTTACACTCGAGCCTTTTATGAAAGATTCCACGGAACGCTTTCCGCTGTTGCATAGCTGGCTCAATACCAACGATTAGGGAATAAGCAGATAAAAGTCGATGTTGTCTTCAAGTAATCATTTTTTCTGAGGTTGATTCCCTGTGTTGCTCCATTTTTATTGTGTTTGGGCATTGAGGGTAGAAATAATTAAAAGGATTTTTATTTTCTGTGCTCACTGTGTCTAGAAAGCATCAAATTAATGTCTTTTATAAAAGAATGTTTTCCATACTTGATGCTTGTAGACAAAGCAGGGGAGGGAGGCTTTTGTAGGAAGGTCCATTGTATCTGTTATCAGAATAAATAATGGCAAAGGCCCCTTTGTTCCGCGCTTTTGTTACTCACACTTAAGTCAGCACATATGCAAGGGCGTGCAAACTTGTGGGAAGACGCTTTATTTGGGATCTCCTTAGAAGAGCATGGAAAGCTGGGCTGCATTCATTACCGTGCAACATTTTCATGCAGATGAGGCCAGGAAAACTAGGCTGCTTCAGCAGGGGAGCTTCTCTGCCTGCAGTCCCCCGTGCACCTCCAGGTTCTCAGGAGACTTTGGGAAATAGGTGTGCTTGCCATCTCGGGACCCTCAGAGCAGAACAAGTGTGCTGGGCCGTCGCACAGATGTCCTTTGTGCACGAGACAACGCCTGTCGCTCGCAGCGTGGCGGTCGTAGTCGCGGTGACAGCTCACCTATGCACAAAGCCAGTGCCAACCACTGTGCTCCATGTTTCACTGCAGCGCTTCCTTTTATTCTTGTTGCATGAAAGTTAATACTTTGCTTTACCAATGAAGGAAGTGAGGAACGAACATGTTAACACTGGCCCCGATAGGCAACTAATACCAGGCAGGACACTAATTTAGCACTAATTTCACCTCCACCTTGAGCCTGAGTTCTCACCTCTGTTGTTCACTTCTCTGGTGGATGTGGCATAAAACACAGGCTGCCTGACCTTGTGAGATGCCCCACCCCAGTGGAAATGCACAGCGGTCCTCGCCTGCACGGGGCCAGGAGGCCTCAGCTCGGGGGGTCTATACAAGCGAGCATGTAGTTGTGTAGACCTGCGTAAGTTGCGTGTGCATGCGTGTGCATAGACCAAGCAGAAGCAGCTCTTCCTCCTGTTGTCGTTTTTGGAGTCTGTGGGTTTGGAGTGCAGGGTCCCTGGGTTCCCCCTGGGAAAGGCGTCCCCAGAGCTCCCCTTTCAGCGACACACGGCGGGTTTCCCAGGCGAGTTTCTCCACGAGACAGAGACGGTTGTTATATGTAAAGGGCAGGTGTATTAGGGACAGGGACAGAAGAGTAAAGGACACCTGCATGGACCCCAGCGGGCAGGAATTGCGGCCCGAGAGGGACAGGTTTGCTGAGAGAGGCCTGTGTGGTTGCAGGTTGGCGGCCTTGAGGAGAGCAGCCTCCACTGAGGGAGGTCAGTGAGGAGAACCGTGGCAGGGACAGGTCACGGGCAGGCAGGAGCTGCTGCCTGGCGGAGGAGAGAGGTGGTGAAAAGAGGCACCTGCACAGGTAGGCAGTGGGAGAGCTGCCCAGGGCAGTGCAGGGCTGACCTGATACAGTCTTCTGTTTGGGAGGGGCCGCACCTTGGGAGCCTTCCGGTTAGTTGCTGATTTGGGATAACTCTGTGGAATCTGAAAAGGACCAGAAATCCCACAATGGGGTCCATCTCCATATCTCTGCCTTTGGATGGGGCTCTGATACTCGCCTGCATGTTATGCTCTGTAACCCAGGCCTTGTGGCCTCAGGACCTTAGTTTCCACAACGGTGCGGATGGTGATGCTAATCTCTTCTACCCCCACCTCCTGGTGTGAGCCAGGTCTCTGGTCTGCAGGATCTTCCTTTGTCAATTTGTTTTATTCCCATCCTCCATTGCTCCGCAGTTATTACAGACAGACAGGTCTGTCTGAGGCGGCCAGTCCAGGAGAGACCTCCCCGGCTGCCAGAGACCCGCTGCGCCAAGGCTGTCCCGTCCCGCCTAGGTGTGCGCGGCCGAACTCCCTGACAGGTGCTCTAGGATGCGTCCCAGGCCCCACGGTGGACGAGCAGGGCTCTCCGGCTGGAGGGAAAATAAGACTTTTGGTCCCCAGATGAATGAGTGCAGCATAAGTGCTGGCGTGGAGACCGTTGCCCTGAGAACGTGCCCCGTAGCACGAAGATGCTGGTCAAGCCCGGGGCCCGGCACAGAGGGTGAGTTTGGAGCTGTCCTGGTGAGGTGGACCCGTCCTTGATGGGTTGTCCGCAGAGTCCAGCTTCCCAGCTACCGGCCCACATGTCATCAGAAACAAAACCAAACCCAGGTGAGGAACGGAGACACTCCAGGTGGCGCCAAGCGAAGCTGCCTCGGAGGCCATTTTGCTCTGCCGCCTGCCGCCCTGCTGTGCCTGACGGCTGTGCCATTCCTCTGGGCTGAGAAAGAACATCTTGTGTTCAGTCTGTGCTTATTCCCATCCCCTTGATCTCGTCGTGGAAGGGGGTGGACTAATTATACTTAAATTTCCTCTTGTGTCGCTCTGGTAGAAAAACTGCAAGAAAATAAATTATCAGATGATAAAACTAATGCTTTTATCTGACTCCTCGCAAGCAAAGACGCAGGTGAACGTGGCTTACTTGGACGATGAAGAAACACTCTGATCAGGGAGTGGACAAGGAGGCAGGGGAGGGGGGAAGCCCTGAAAGGCGGCCGGCCCCCCGGAGGGTGCCATCCCGGCCCCGGCGCTGACACTGCTGGGAATGTCCCGGGATGGAACAGACACAGCCGAGACCACTCACACCTGGCCCGTGGGGGCCTGAGCATTTCTCACTCACGTCTAACAGTCATTGGCCGGACGGGGTTCAGGATGGGGATGTTCCTCAGTGGGGCCGGTGCTTTTTTTGGAGGGTTATTTGTTCTGCAGAAGGCAGCAGCCTTCATAGGTAATTGCTTTTATGGGCTTTGTTTGCAGAAACTTAATGCCCTTGGGGAGATGATGACCAGTGTCCTGGTGGCCAAGCAGGTCTGGCATCAGAAAAAGTCTTAAGACAAAGAAGCTCACGCCCAGTGACAAGTGGGGCTGTCCTGGAGAGGTGGGGGCCGTGGGGGACAGGCTACATTTCCATTTGCGAACTTCTGATTCATCCTTTTATAAATCAGAAGGTGTCATGCTGTTACCGGGCAGCCCCGATATTGAGCGGGTTCCTGGCTGTGGGTCCTCACCCGCGCGCTTACAAGGGACTTATGAACACTCCACTGCAGGACACACAGAAGGTTCATAAAAGGTTTATTTACAAGGGAAAAGGAAATAGGAAATGGACAACTCAGGGAGAAAATAGGGAAATAAAGTCTTGAATGCGTCCTGCCCAATCCGCCGACCCGGAAACCCAAAGGCGCTCTCCGAGCTGGCCGGACGCTGCGAGCCGGTGGAGAGTCAAAATGGGGGACCCCTTCCAAAGCCCACGTGTCTGGCTTTATACCCACCTGGCTGCTGAACCCCACCCTCAGGCCCCAGCCCCCTTCCCTTGGGTGGGGATGGGATGTGGAGTTCCCAGTGTCTTTGGCTTTGGCCTGGGGCGGGGGTGGAGCCCACAGAGCCTGTATGGGATTAGCTTTAGGACAGCCTGTTCCCCTAACAATATCTGTTAAGAATGTGGACTTCAGAGGGTGAGTGAATTCATTTTCTCCATCACTCTTCCTTTTGCCTTTCTAACTCGACCTTTATGAAAATGCATGGAATTAAGAGAGTTGCTGGTTGGCCTGGGATTCCTCAGGGGGTTGGATTCCTCTTCGTTCTGAACGCCCGTGACGGCAATTCTGGGAGGCTGGAGAGCAGATAAACCGAAGGGCCCTTAGTACGTAGAGAGCGCTGTCTTTTTGGGACGCTCCATACTCTTGTGTTTCTGCTTCGGATTACAACAGTGAGCCATGAAGTCGCTGAGCGATGTTTTGACCTTAAGTGCTAGGTGCTGAATGCAAGAAGTTGGCGGGAAAGAAAGGTTTGCAGGTGACTTGAGATGTTACCCTGCTAGGGACTCTCCCTAGTATTCGGTATTGTGTGAAATTATGCAGGCAAAACGGAAATCCAGAACTTTTTATTTTGGGGGAAAAGTGAAGGTCTGGCATGGAAGGCAGACACTGTTTTATACGCCAGCCGAACGGTGGCATGGAGTCCAAAGCCAAAGGTCAATGTTTTGTTTATTTGACTTAGATATTGGTCATTTTTGTACTTAGAAAAATTTCCACTTTTTAATAATAGCAGCTCAGCGTGCAAGCATGAATTAATGACATTTAATTAAATGTTTTATTTCAACTTAATTAAATGACCCATGTTTAATTAAGTCAACGTTACATGTCTGAGAGTAAGTCAGCAGATCAGAGCTCCACATACTGGACCCCAAAACTCTGCATCCTCCTGGCACTGGGTGCAAAGTGGGCTTTGGGGTGTCAGGGCTTTCATGACCACATGGACATGTCCAGCAGATCCCCGCCCTGGCCAGAGCAGGTCCTTAAAGAACAAAGCAATGAGTGACGGGATATTTTGGCTTTGTTTTTAATTTGCAAAATATGCTTTTTTGTTGTTTATCTCATTTGTTGGAAGACAGTATTAAATTTTCCTAACGATTTCACGTTACACAACTCAATAACAATCCCCGTTTGAGCCGTTCCGAGTGTGCTTTTCCTGCTTCTGGGTTTTCCTCGCGTGCTAACAAAGCGCTCTTGGGCCAACAATTTTGGAGCCTTAGAGAATCCTTGGGAAGGAAAAGGGCGAAAAGTGATGAGAGGCGGAGCTTCAGGGCCGACTTAGAAGCGGACCTGGCTGGGGCCCTGGAGGCAACTCGATCCTTTCCTGACAATGACAAAGTATGACTATTACATGTAATTACTTATAATAAAGGATATGATTTAATACAAAACTCCATACAGGATATGGATGATAACACACACGTATAATTCTAAATGCCATGTGAAGTCTACATGCCCCTGCACCTGCGTCAGTGTGGTGATCGGAACAGTGACTGCTGTGTTGCTTTGCTTCGAGCGCTTCCTGCCCGTCCCGCCCCCAGGCAGTGGGTCCCGTGTGCTCTCTGAAGCTCTGACTGCCCTGGGGACGACGGCTGCCTTGCACGATTACTGTAGGCTCTTCGCTTTCTGACTTTCCTTTCTCAAGGTTTAAAGCCCCTGAATAGATTGTGATTTACGTGCAGAAACCTAGGAAGTGAAATGTTGAGCAGGAGAATGAAATGACTGCAAAGGGATCCTAAAGAAAATATAATTCAAATCAGATGAAAAGTACTCCCTGCAGTGAAAAGGCTATTACAGGAGTGAGAGGTTGGGGGGTGGGGGGCGGGGGTTGGACTGGAACTCACATCCCTGAGTCAGGCCTCGGGAAGCAGAGCTGGTGGGCGATGCACCCTGGGGGACGGACGGGGCTCAGATGACCAGGGAGGCCTGGGAGCCTGCAGGAGAGGGTCGCAGAGTCCACACAGGCAGGAAGTGGGTTTCTGCGTCCTCCAGGCCATGTCTGTCCTCCCCCTACTGTGTCTTAATCTGCCGCACACATTTATGTTTGGAAATTCCTTGCTTCCCCGAGCTCTCAGCTGCTCCCCGAACCCCGTCGACAGTGTCCCCTCCTTTCTCCAAGGATCACCACGTGCCCTCTGCACCCGTCTCCTTGCTCTCCGCCTGCTGGGCCTGACTCCTGTTCACACCCGCTCACCCGTCTCCGTGTGTCAAAAGCTCTGGTAACTTTTGTTGGCAAAGGCCATCTGGAGTCTTTCTTTGCACGGGAACAGATGTCTGAGCACCCTCCGCCACTGGACTCCGGTTGCTTCTCAAAATACATTTTCCTGTTGGCTCTGTTTACGTCACTTTGCAATCCACTGTGTATCACCCAGAGCATTTATACATATTCTGAATTGTACTCGATTAACATTTAATATTTCCAGGCTACAATTCGATTCCACTCCACTCTCCCCCTCTTGTGCCAGTGAGCTCGTACATTCAGTCATTACAGCGTCGTATTATACTTGAAGGTCGGATGCAGTTAGATCCCCATTTTAAGCTTATTTTTCAAAATTTTATTGGCTATTTCTACTCATTTCTCTACATGAGGCTGTTGAAGAGGCGACTTTTAATAGGCTTTATAGGAACATGATATAAAGGTTTGAAAACAAAAAGAATATTCAGAGAATAGTAATTTTTTCTCTCATTATTGTCTCCTAGCACCAGCTCTGCTTTTCAGAAGTAATGGTTACTTTTTATTATTCGTAAATATTCTGTCTTTAAACTAGCATAACCGTTGATAGGCCTGTCTGCCCCCAAACACGAGGTTTTGGTGTTTTTACATACTACCCCCTACTTATTTCTGTCTTTAGATTGTGTTTTATTTCATTGATTTAACTAGTCCATGTAAAAATTGACACGGTATTGTGTTATTTTGTGAAATGCAAAACCTTCGACAGAATTTCCATTATTGTGTTGTTGAGCACTTCTTTCCAAGATTAAGGTATATCTTTTTTTTCACTGAAATAACATTGGTCAGCATCATTGTTGGTGTTTTTTTTATTTTTTTTTTAATATTTTATTTTATTTTTTTTCTTTTTAAGATTTATTTACATATTCATACAAGAACTGGGGCACAGGCCAGAGGCGTGGGAGGATGAGAGAATTCACCAGAGACAGAGCGGGGCACAGAACAGGCAGACTGACGAAGTACACTGCTGAGGGGAGCAGTGGGCGGCAGGAGAGGTCTGTCATGCCATGTGGGACCCTCGCTGGTGGCTGGGGATCGAACAGGCGCTGCAGAGGCTGTGGGCAGCTTCACAGCCCAGCGCTCAACTGCCTGCGCCACCAGGGGAGGCCCCGTTGTGGGTGTTTTAAAGTATAGGATCCCCCTTCAGTTGTCGTAATGACTCCTTTTTGGCTTTCATGATTTCCATTATTCCATGCCACATCCTTCGGACATTTTTCCTTTCTGCTCCAGGCCTTCTCCAATTCCTTACTTACCACTTGCTTTTTTGAGCAAAGCTTTGAATTCTTTTACTTATTCCTGTGCTTTCTTCCCATTTATGTTTGTAGCCCGACTGCCAGGACTGCGTAGATGTCTGGAGAGCAAGTGGTGGGTAGCAGAGGAACTGGACCGCCGGCTGAAGCTGCCCCCTGACCTGGGTTTGTCTTCCCTCTCACCAATGAAATGTTAGACTTAGGTTAAACTTCTAAAAAAAAACCTGTCAATCATTTCTCCAAAATGATTGTGTCATGTAATATCCCCACCAACATTGTAGAGTGTCCCACTTGCTCCAGCCTCACCGACACCTGGTATAATCAGGATTTTTCTTTCTTTTTCTTTTTTTTTAATTTTTACGTATTTTCTTTTTTAAAAAAAAATTAATGTATATGAAGTCATTTCTCATGCTTTCACAACTTTAATTTGTATTCTTCTAATAACTGAAAATGTTAGTTTTTCATGTTATTTTCGGTCATTGCTATCTTCCTGCCTCATTTCATATCTTTTGTAAGTATTTGAATACTACACCCATTTTGGTATTCAGGTGTTTTGTGCTTATTATTGAATCATTAATGCTCTTTATATATTTAAGATACTAGTTCTTTTT
Source organism: Talpa occidentalis (assembly GCF_014898055.3). Taxonomy (NCBI): domain Eukaryota; kingdom Metazoa; phylum Chordata; class Mammalia; order Eulipotyphla; family Talpidae; genus Talpa; species Talpa occidentalis. The sequence goes on from NW_023605137.1 coordinate 21,004, forward strand.
CAACATAAATGTTGAGAATATTTTCTCTTTCTATGGCTTGAATGTTTGTTTTCTTAATGGTGTCTTTAACCAACAAAGTCTTTTCACTTTTATGAAATCTAATTTATCAAGCATATTCTTTTAAGCTTAGTGCTTTTTGTGTCCAAGGAATACAAAATATTTGCCTTTTCCAAGATTGATGAGACACTTTCCCTGTTCTCTTTTAGCACTGAAATAGTTTTACCTTTTTTCTTTAGGTACCGGATCCAGCTTCTATCATATTTGCTGCGGTGTGAGGTATTGTTGGAACTTCACGTGCATTCCCAAACCTATATCTAGTTTTTCTAGAAATATTTGTAGAAAAGTGTTTCCTATCTGCATTGAATTGCTTTGAAACTGTTGTTAAAACAATTTGCTTATTCCTGGGTTCTCTGTTGTGTTCCTTGATGTATACGCCAGTTTTTTGCCATTACCACAGTCTCTTGATAGTTGCAACTTTAAAATAATCATTCAGATCAGATCATTTAAGTCCTCCAAGTAGAGTTTTCCATTTTAGAATCACTTTGGCTATTTGTGGTCCTCTACATACCCATTTACATTTTAGAGTCAACTTATCAGATTCCACTTAAGGAAACAGGGACACTCTAATTTGGGTGGAGATTGCACTGAACCTCTACATCAATTGGAAAGCAAGTGATATTTTCCTAATTTTGAGTTCTTGTAGTCCGTAAACATAATATACATCTCCAATGCCAAGTTCTGACATTTGCTTGGTTAATTTCTAAATATGTATGTTGTTTTTCAATTGTTATTTTTGAATCACATTATTTGTTATATATACATATATGTGTTATATATATTTATATATATATATATATATATATATATATAGAGAGAGAGAGAGACAGAGAGAATTTTAATTGTCACCCACCAGGGTATGAGAAATAATTAATATTTTTATTAACATGTATACTATGACCTTGCTATATTTATTCACTGAAGCGATAAATGCATCATGAGATGCACCATGCCATCTGTAGAAACAGTTAATTTTCTCCTTTGTTTTCTACATACCCTTTTTTTTTTTTTTTTGTGGGACCCTCGCCGGCGGCCGGGGATTGGTGCTGCAGAGGCTGCCAGCAGCCTCGCAAACCAGCGCTCAACCACTGCGCCCCCAGGGGAGGCCCTACATACCCTTTATTTTTTTCTTGTCTTATTGAAAAAGAAACAACCCCAGCACTACAATGGAATACTGGTGGGTACAACCATGTAGAATAATAAGGTAGAAGCTGGTATTCTCACATGCTTGTCTTTACTGGTCTATTTTTGGATGTTTTTATTGGAATCAAACACATGGATTTGAAGTGGCCCCAAACAGTGGACTTTATCAAGTAGCATTAGATGAAACTCAAGACCATCCCAGATTTTCTCCATATCTCAAGAATAGGAGGAATACAATTACCTTATCAGTGGGATATTGGTTAGATTTCACTGGTGAATGATGCTCACGTAAGAGTAAATAGGCAGTGTTATGGACCAGATGTTTGAATCCCCCTAAAATTCCTCTGTTGAAGCCTAGCCCCAACTGTGATGCTACGTGGACATAAGGAGTTTTGGAGGTGGGCAGGGTTAGACGAGGTCATGAGGATGGGGTCCTCCTATGGAATTAGTGGCCTTAGAAGAAGAGGAAGCGCCGTGTGAGCTCACAGAGAGAAGACAGCCAGAAGAGGACTCTCGCCAGGAACCGGACCAGCCAGCACCTACATCTGGAATTTCTAGTCTACAAGGCTGAGAAGTAAATGTCTACTGTTTAAGCCACCCAAGCAGTGGCTTGTCCTGAGCAGGCTAAGACAGGCAGAATTGGAGAAAATATTGCTCACTGACACAGGATGGGCGAATACCTGCAGTCACCGTTGACTCAGCAGATCCAAGACAACCTGAAAACCATCCCTGTGCTCCAAGCCTGTGGGGTCACCCTGGAACTCTCTGCTCTAGACTTTTCCAGGAAACTGCTTTCCTTCCTTGGTTCCCGTTGATCATTTAAGTTTCTTTCTCCCCATAGTAAGTGTCTTCTTGTTCAAAACATCTGTAGGGTTTAAATTTCCCTGACTCACGGATACACTTCCACACATGACAGGCCCCTGGAAGTTGGTTCTTCTGCATCAAGATGTGTGATGTCCTCTGTGCTGTACATGGTGCAAAGAGGATGCCTGACTCGCTTCACGGACTCACACTGGAAGTCAGTGGCATGACATGTTTTGCAGCTTACTTGTGCCTTGTTCTGTAGACTATTAGGGGAGCAGGTAGGAGCTGGTGAGGCAGGAAGGAAGAGGCATTTCTGGACTTAGTCATGAATGCACTGTTCGAATATAACAAAGCTAATTTACAAATAACTAACTTACGAATTGCTTTTCTAGAATGTGTTCTTTGGGTAAAATTGAAATAGTCTTTTTAATTACTCTATAACCCTTTTCAGTAGACTAAGTAATGTATTTGTTATGGACAGTTGAATGAGCACTAATCCAACTCAGTCTTTCAGGCACGCAATTCTACATTTTCTGTCAGATTATTCTCCTTAAATTAGTTCTAATTATGTTAATGTTCAGCCGTCCAGACCTTAATTGGATTTCCATCCTAGACACACACACATGGACACACACACACACCCCACTACATATTATGTACAAATTCTGTACCCTCATTAGAAAGTGCTATTCCATGATAACTGGCACAACTAGGTTTTTCCAATTTTGAAATATTTTGCATCTCTTTCCATGTCCTTCCAGGTGAAAAAAATAAGGTAATTTTCCCAACACCCTTTATCCATCTCTAGCTTTGGGCTCTTCCTCATGCTATCCCTTATCATGAAATAATTATGCCCAATTATGCATGTGAAAATTACACCTATTTTTGTTCTAGCTTAAAAGCCATCACATTTCTTCTAAGATGTAAGTTTCCTTCCTCTCCTCTAAATTCTAGCAGTCATTTATCTCAGCCTCAGAGGACAATTACTGGTCTATGGATTTCATTTCATTTCCTAACAGAAAGGGGCGTTACATTTGACAGCTCTCATGGTTTCCAAGCTCAGATGACTTGGTCAGCTCTACACAGCTTTCCACAATGTGACCCCAGGGCTTACCTAGTCCCTTTTCACCCATCACTAATCTCAAGACAACAGATAGAGAGGTTGGACGTGTGCGGTTACCTGGAGAACTGTTGAGGCTCTGTTCACAATCTGTCCCCTGCCTGTGGGGGTGACAAGTGTGAAGTGTGAGGAGGCCCTTGTTAGATTTCACTCCTGGTTTCTCAACTGCAGAATTCTGCTGCCCTGGTTCTGACAGGGCACTAGGATGGCCCGTAGAAAGCTCTTGAAAGAACTTGACAAATGTACCCTGTATTTTTTAGCCCTTGAATACTTGAATGCTAGCTCCAGACTCAAGAAACTTTGGTCTGAGGTGAAGAGAAAGGAAGACAGCAGTGGAGAGGAGCTGTTTCCCGTGGGGCAGGCAAAGACGAAATCTTTCTCATGAATCAAGTGGGACTTCTAAAGATAGTGCAGTTGCGTGGTCTTCAGAAGGCCCTCACTTCCCCTGGGGAGTGAAGTATCCCCTATGCATCCCGACGTCAGTACATTAGTCAGGTCTCTCCAGAGCAATGGGACCCATGGCAGATGTCCACGAAGAGACGGGACCTCAGGAACTGGCTCACATGAGGACAGGGGATGCCAAGTTCCACTTCCTGAAGGGGAGGTGCACCAGCCAGCTAGAGACCCGGACGGCAAAGCTATGGTTCCGGTCCAAAGGCCATCAGCTTTGAGGCCCCGGCTGAGACATGGTTTCAGTTCCAATAGAAGGCAGAGAAAAGTCAAAGATTCCTTTTCTCCTTTAAAAAACTGTTAAGCAGGGGACCTCCCTGGTGGTGCAGCGGGTTAAGCACAGTGCTGTGAAGCTGTCCGCAGCCTCTGCTGCACGGGTGCAATTCCTGGCTGGCCAGGGAGAAACCCACATCGCGCGGCAGACCTCTCCTGCCGCCCGCTGCTCCCCTCAGCAGTGTACTTCGGTCAATCTGCCTGTTCTGTTCCCCGCTCTGTCTGGTGAAACCCGTCACCCCCCCGTGCCTTGCTACCAATGTGACATGTGAAAGCCTCCCATGCTCCGAGAGGTTGGCCAGCTGTAAAAAGACAAACACAAAACAACCCAAGGTTCTGGTCTAATCCTCTGATCCTCTGTGCGCGCTGCTGATCTCAGTATTGTTAATTACAGTCACCCTGCAAGGCTGTGTCAGTGATTCTGTGACTCAGAGCCTGCGGGTTCTGGTAACTCATTGGACCTGACAGGCTGGTGATTGGGCCAAGGCAAGTTTAAGCATTATCAGGTCCCTTTAAAACAAAGAGCGAAATAGCCCCTTTCGCCTTGAACAATATGATCCGCAGTCCATTCTTTGAAGCAAACTTAACCTGACACTTTGCTCAAAATAAAAGCCATTGGCCCAATGTTTTTCACAGAATGCTAACATTTCACATACATTGTATTTATCCTCATTTTCACACGAGAAGACAACATTGTTCATGCAACCTATAATTAACGGAAGTGGAGTCACCTAAATTAGACAGCGCGCTCCTATTTGGAGTTGAAAAGGCAGCAGGGGGAGGCTTGAGTGCTTTCTGCGACATAATTTTACTTTCTCTTTGCTGGTCCATGGAATCAGAGCCACACCTCTCTCATCTTATTTTCGACTTATGATTTCCTTTCACATTTTCTAGATGAGAGATGGAACTTGGCAGACAAGATGAAAAGGAGCAATTAAGATTCTGTTTATTTCGTGAGTTGTAATTCACAGTTCTTGCTGATTAGCAATGAGCAATATCTGAAAGGTTGACTGTGGCTTTGATGTTGTTTGCTACACTTAGGATAAGAATAACCCCCTCCTCCTGGTGCTCCCCGGGGAATGCAAAGTACCCATTTTTGCAGAGGGAGGGAAGGTGCAAGAGAGACGGGTGGAGAATTGGAGCGTGTAGGGACAGGAAGGACACGGAGCAGGGTTCCTGATCCAGCAGACCGGGTAAAGGAGGAGGCAGAGTCCTCAGTGGGTTTTGCAGGTTTTTATTGGGATTACCAGGTACAGGGCAGGCAGGGGTGCTGGGGGGCTGGCAGGCCTCCCAGACCCCAGCAAGCCTTCACTCTATCTGGGCTCTCCGGCCTTCTCTGCTGCTCTGTTTCTCTTCTGCTGCTGCTGGCGTCCCGTGACGCCGCCCTTAAAAGCACAGTCTCAGCCCAGGTGAATCCCATCTACCTCTGCCCACACCCTGCTCCAGGTGCCGCCATCAGGCATGCGTTCAGGACAAGGATCCATCATCTATCCTGATGGCAGGAGGGCAGAAAAGCCTGACACTTTTCCTTACCTACAGGGAGGGCGAGAAGGCGCCACACATGCAGAAAGGAGCGGGCATGTCCCCGCCAGGGCCTTCCACGCAGCCGTGCCCGCGGAGGGCAGTGGACACACCTGTGCGTGCACCTGTGCGTGCACCTGTGCGGCAGGAGCGCATGCGTTTGAGCCCGGGGTGTGCAGCCGGTCGCCCCAGCGCTGGGGATGGGGCTGGATCTCGGCTTCCCGCGCCAGCCGGCCTGAAGGAAAGGCCTAGAAAAAGCCGCACGCTCTCCCAGGTAGGTGACCTGGCGGCCCGCGGCGTCCTGCATGAAGCAGCCGGGTCGCCTCTGAGACCCCTCAGGCGCCGGGATTGTGGAGCCCCGCGTGGCACGGCCAGGGGTCTGTCTGCGGAGATGTGGGGGAGGCTGCACCCCGAAATCAGGGCTGGGTCTGGAGACGCGGTGGGAAGGCCGAGCAGCGGGTCCCGCTCCCAGGCCCGGCTCCCCGGTCCCCAGCCGGAGGCGCCTGGAGAACTTGGCGAGCTGCTTCCAGCCCGTGGGCCCCCCGCTTCCCCCACCTCCTGGCTCCCCACCCCGTCCGCACCCGGCCCAGCACCGGCCCAGCACCGGCCTTCGTGGGGAACAGCAGCAACGTGCGCTCGGGTCACGCGCGAGCCACGCTCAGAGGGTTGGTGAAGGTGGGTCCGTGAAGACTCATGGTGTTATAGGGCAGCCCCGATATTGAACGCGCTCCTGGCTGTGGGTCCTCACCCGCGCGCTCACAAGGGACTTATGAATACTCCACTGCAGGCTCACACGAAAGGTTCATAAAAGGTTTATTTGCAAGGGAAAAGGAAATAGGAAATGTACAACTCAGGAGAAATAGGGAAATAAAGGCTTCAATGCGTCCTACCCGATCCGCCGACCTGGAAACCCAAAGGCACTCTCAGAGCTGGCCGGACGCTGCGAGCTGGCGGGGAGCAAAATGGGGAACCCCCCAAAGCCCACGTGTCTGGCTTTATACCCACCTGGCTGCTGAACCCCCACCCTCAGGTCCCAGCCACCTTCCCTTGGTGGGATGGGATGTGGAGTTCCCAGTGTCTTTGGCTTTGGCCTGGGTGGGG
>NW_023605138.1:0-27472 GCF_014898055.3 Talpa occidentalis
TTTTTAAAAGAAGGGTACAAGCAAGAAAGGAAGAGAGAATACAAACAACTAATTAGCCTAGGGTCAACAGTGGGTGCAGTTATCTAATAAGATTTACTGAATTCCCCTCACCTGCAAGATGAAGGTAGAGCACTATTCCACTGAGATTGACATAATAATAAGATCAGTCTACTTATTGGTACTATTAGATATTAGGAGAGACTTGAAGGGAAGGAAGGAATTAAGTTTTGATCATACCCATATGCTCTGAGGAAGTTCAAATCTGATGATGTACAAGTACTTTTCATAACTCTGTTTTCAAATCCCATTAGTCCCAAATAGCAAAGACTATCATTTATTGTATGAAATATTTTGGCTCTGCCCACTGTAGACAGTATTTGTGGTTATTCATGATTGTAGCCTCTCTTAATACAAATCCACTCAATCCTGATTATTTACAGAGGACACAATTTTATTATTCTTCATGAAAATATGTGGTGCTGCCTATTGTGGCCAATTTTGTTTGTTAGATCTATGGTAAACTGATTATTTGTACCAACAAATGACATCTTAATTTGTTTAAAAACAGTGTTGACATTTTCTGGCTTTGGAATAAATGAACAATCTTCAGTATTTTTTTATTTGAAGAAGTAAGTCCATTTGATTTAATTTTTTAAATTATAAAACAATGGTAAATTTAAAAAAGAACTATACATGATTAAATACATTGGAATAAACAACTTTGGTAAAATGAAAATTAAATATCCCTGAAGACTGACCAAAAAGACTTTCAACATAGTAGCTATTTTTACCTTGAAGAATGAATCATTGGAACCAATATATTTGATGAGTATTTGGAGCAAAGAGTTTTATCTTGCAAAATGGCTTAAAAAAAAAATGCCCAAAACCTTAACACTATCTGAAATAATAAACTGTGACCAAATTTTGGACATTAATCTAGCAATTAAAATAATTGCAACCATATGAGAAATCCAATTTTAATGACATGTTTTGATTATTTGCAAAACAAATAGGAAGTTTCCTTTTTTTCACATAGAAACACTAGTGTCATAAATATTAGCAGAAATACATTTAAAAATATTAATCTCATAAATAGACTTGTGAGAATGGGTTATACTAAGCCCTTAGCTGCATTGAAGTGAGTTGTATCTTATAGAATAATAATGGTTCCCAATTAAAAGTTTGTTTTTAAATTAAGAAAGAGTTTCAATTTATTTTGGCCAGCTAAGCTCAGCTCAGCTTAAAGGAGACAAAATTCATATGTACTAGTTGTCAGTTGCAAGATAGTAAAAATAATGCTGTGTTTCCTTCTCTGATTTTTAAAAAATAGTGTTTCTCACATCTAGAGAGGGCTAGGGGAATTACATTAGAAGTGCACAAAAGTAAAACATCTAAATTAACTCTAAATATCTGTAAATCAACAAGTTATTTCCCACGAGTCAACTCATAAGTTAAAGAAGAAATCTCAAAGGAAATAAATATTTGAGCTGACTTATAATAAAACCCAACATACTGACATTTTGGTAGCTGCTGAAGCAAGTGTTAAAGGGAAATTTACAGCACTAATTAAGTGTGTATGTAAAAAAAAAAGCAGAGTGGTCTAAAATCAGTGATATAATTTCTACATAGAAGAACTAAGGGAACCACTTCTATACAGTCTTGCACTGGCAGTCCTAGTCTGTGCAGGAAGGGACGAAAAAGAAATAAAAGGCATAGTTTTGTAGTAAACAATTTAACTTTGTCCAAGAGGAGGTCTGGCCTTTGCCCTGAGGTTCTGGGAGGTAACCTCTGAGGTCCAGAAATTCTATTCCTGACAGGAAGAAGTCCTCTCAGTGTGCCTGGGGGCCTTGGTTCACAATGGATGTTCTAACATTATGATTTGAGGTAGGGGAGGGTTTGATTGCATCAGAAAAACCAACTGTATGATTTGGATAGGAAGTTTGGTCCCATCATATCAGTCTACCTGGAGACTGAGATCAGATGCATTAATCAGCCATCCAGTCAGTTAGTCATGCTTACGTAATGGGGTGCCAATAAAGTCTCTGAACTGAGAGATGTGGGTCTTCCAGCTTGGGGATATTCCATGTATGTTATATACCAACAGCAGAAAAGTAACATGTCCTGATGCTACAGAAGAGAACCGAATCCCCTGGTTTGGGATCTCCCTAGACTCCGACTTATGTACTTTTTCCTTTGGTTGACTTTTATTTTTCATTTATTCATTTATTTTTAACTTGTTATTTTTGTTTGAGATAATGCTGGTTTACACTGTATTTGATGTAGGGGTATAGGGTCACTCCTCTTCAGATGTACATCACCACATCACACCAACCACCAAACCACCCATAATCCTCCATCCTGCATCACCTCCCCCATTTACTCCAGACCTTTCACTCTCCCCTCCTGGTAGCCTCAGTTCTGCATTGGGATTTCTGGAGTTTGTTTTGATTTGGTTGTTTCAGTACCTTTGTTTTGTTTCTTTATGTTCAACATATGCATGAAATCATCTGGTGTTTGTCTTTTTCTTGATTATTTCTCTTTCTCCTTTCCAGTTCCACCTATGTTACTGCAAATGGCAAGATTTCATCCTTTTTTTAAAAAATCCTCTCTTTCTTAGCTGAATAGTATTTCATCATGTATATGTGTGTGTATATATATTATGTGTGTGTATATGTGTGTGTGTGTATATATATATATATATATATATATATGGTTGTAAAACCAAATGCTTATAACATAATATACTGAACATATATATAGAATATATATACTGCATCTTTTTTTTATTTGAATATTTCTTTATTTTCTTACACATTTGTTAGTTTTTGGATAGTGTTACTTTTGGCTGATTTTAACCTGTATCTTTTCCTTGAAATAAACTAACATGGATATAATAGTTTTTAATGAGTTTTTGAGTTTTTCTAAATAGATTATCAAAGTTGAAGGTGGATTTTGGATCTAACCAAATCTGCCATTGATGGGAGAAGTGAGAATAATTCTTTGTGGGGAATGTCTTCTCTAACTTTATAGTTGGCTAAACTTTTGCACACACAGAGTAGGAAGGAAGAAATAAAGCTGTCTTTATTTGCAGATAACGTAATAATTTTGTAGAAAATTCTAAGAAATCAATTAACATTAAAGCTAAAGCTTGTAGTTTACCAAGATCTCCAGATACATGACTGCATTTCAAGACTTACAGGTGAAGATCAATATAGTGAATAGAAACTACAGAAACAGACCCACAGTTATGGTCAGCTAAATTTCAACAAAGGTGCCAAAGTAATTCAATGAGAAAAGGATGATATTTTCAACAAATGGCACAGAAACAACTGGATACTCATATGTAAAAATGAACTTCTTCCCCTACTGCTCACCAGATACAAAAATTAACTTAAAAAGTAATCATAGGCCAAAATGTAAAGCTATAAAATTTATAGGAGAAAATCTTATGACCTTGAATGAGGACACACAGCACATACCATAAAGCATTTAAAAGTTGGATTTCATCAAATTTTAAAACTTTTACTCTCTGAACAAAGCTGTTTAAGAAAATAAGCCAAACCATAAGTTGGGAGAAAATATTTGCATGACATTTATCTGATAAATAATTTTGTATTCAGAATATATAAGGTACTTTTTTAACTCAACAGCAAGACAACCAACCCAATAATAAATGAAAAACATTTTTAAAGAGATACTTTACCAAAAAAGGAGATACTTAGAGCAAATAAAGAGTGAAAAGATGTTCAGTATCATTAGTCATTGGAAAATACTAATTAAAACCTTAGAGAGGTACTTCTTTCTACACAATTACTAGAATGACAAAGAACAGACAAACACAGAGCTCATGCTGGCAGGGATGAGGCACAACTGAAACTCTTGTGTGTTGCTGGTGGTAATACCAAATGGAGATGATACAGACACTTTGGAAAAACACTACAGCAATTTCTTATGAAGTTAGATCTATTTTGCCATCCAGCTCAGTAACATTTGTAAAACCAAATGTCCAAAGACCTGCATGTGAATGCTTATAACATGATAATATACTGAATATAATAGCACCAAACTGGAACCAAATGTTTACCAACTTGTGTGAATGGGTGTACAATTCCCGAAACATCTGTATTAGGGAATACTTCTTGGCAAAAGAAAGAAACGAAGGAGGTGGAGAGGAAGGAGGAATAAAGAAAGAGAGAGAAAAATAGATGACTCACACATGCAAGAGCATAGATCATGGATTTTTTCAAATGCACTATGCTAAGTGAAAGAAGCCAGACTCAAAGGCTACATTCTGTATGAGTATATTTACATGATTTTCTTAAAAAGACAAAGCTACAGTGACAGAAAATGTATTATGGTTGCCAGAGCCTATGGATAGGTGGGGGTTTGACTATACAGGAGGTGAAGGAACTATTTGGGGGTAATGGGACTGTTTTATGTTGAATCTCCTCAATGTCATTAATTCTTCACATTAGACATCCCCAAAAAGTGTGGGTTTTATTTTATGCAATTTATACCTCAATGAACCTAACTTTTAAAAATGGTCTAAATCCTATAGGCTGTGAAAAGTTATTTGCAGTACGTGTCACTGATAAAGAATTAATGTCTACCACCTATAATATAAAAAGAATCCCTATGAACTAGTAAGAAAAAGCCAAGCCTCTTAGCAGTTATATGTGCACAAAACAAAACAGAAATTTCCCTGAATGTGAATTGTCAACAAGCACACAAAAAAGCTACTCACTTAAGAATCAGGAAACTACAAATTCAATTTTCAGCTAGCGTTGTATTTCCTATCTATCATATTGACTCAAAATTAAAAATTGGACCACATGAGAGCTGCCTATTCATGTGGAACAATGGAAGCTTATATCCATTTTTGTGGGACTGTACTTTGAAATAACTAATTTGAAAAATGGTTTGGTATTATCAATATTGAGTAAAATTAATAAGTGTTCACTCTCCAATCCTGAAATTCTAGTTCTACACCTATATCCCTCTGATACTTCTTCTACATATGTACCAGCATATTTGTACAAGAAAATTTGTAAAGGAAAAAAGAGTAACCTACAGATTTTCAAGAGTAGAACCATTCTACTCTTGAAAATTTGGTATAGCTTTACAATGTCATACCCTTCTGCAAATAAGATGAGTGAACTATAGGCACATGTACCAAAGTGGGTAGATGTTGAAAATATTATTTGAATGAAAAAAATCACAGATGCATACATAAATTAAGAGTATATGTCGATAAGATTCAAAGAAGTCTTCCTCATAGGCAGTATAACATGGACATATGAACGTGCCCCTGAGGCAGGCTGGCAGTGCTTCATTCTAGCTTTCCACATCTTGGTTGTGTAAATTTCAACTCCTTGTGCTATAATTCTGTTGCTTGTACAGGTAAGGTACTCATATGTATTAAGATGTGTTAACACATAGGAAGTATTGATAGATGTTAGGCAGCATTATTATTCTTTAATCCACTAGGTGGCACCTCGGTGGTGCCAGGTCAGCAGGGAGATCCCTCCCCCAACTCCTTTTGAGAGCAACAGATGCCAGCAAGAAAAGCCCTCCTGGTGACATGTGAGTGCAAACATTACAGTTGCTATCCTGGAGGGGTATGAATCACACAGGATCTATGGGAAAGGAAATAAAACCCAGATTTCTAGAATCTCAGTGACATTTCAGTCCACAATACCAGTTTACATTTTTCGCCAAGTCTTTAATTGTTCTGAAGAAACACGAATTATAAGATCAATGAAGTTCACACTTATGCAAAATAAATACATGCAGTCCATTTATAGTTTCTAACATTTCACCCCCACATGAATTTTCAGATAGTTGTTATTCTAAATCTTTTACCTGACTACTCTCCTCTTGTCTCTCTATTGTGTATTAGAACCTCATCAAAGAATAGGACAGAAGGAAAAAGATACAGAATGTAGATCTCACTAATTATCATACCTGGAAGCCAGCCATTTCTTAAACTCAAGAGGTGGTATGGGCAGGCTGGATTTTCATTATGCCTTCATAATTATTGATGAAGTGAGACTTTCAGGCAATCCCAAGGTTGTCTATTTTATCTTGCTTCTTATCACTAGTTTTTATAGTTGATTACTCAACTGTCAGTTTGGGGAATAAAGTGATCTCTTTATAAAGTGCTTTGATTGATATCCTTAGTGTTAATTTTCATACAGGGTTTACTCTACTTTCCAATAGAAGGCTAATGATGGGTAGAAAGAATGAAAATTTATAACCAAAGTGAATTGTGATTTCTAAGTATTAGGAAATTTAGTTTTTGAACATTTTATCATAACTCTTACATATAGAAAGATATATTTATTATGGAAAAACTACTAAAATTCCTTGTTTACTACTTACCCTCTTATTTCAACTTGAGCTATAGCAGTGACGTTGATTTGCAGGCTCACAAAATTGCTGTTTGGGTTGTCCTTGTTAGAACTAAAACACAGTGATTTAAATACATTTTATTAGACATTACTATAATATATGATCATAAAAACATTCTGTATATCACAAAGTCTAAGCCAGTCATTCAGAAAACAATGGCATGCATAGTCAATCTACAAAATCATAACCTTTGTAAATGCACTGCTAACATCCTCTATCATCAAAAGTAATGTCATACCTTTCTATGAGGAAAGCTCCTATCTGAGAACACTGTAGATATTTAGAGAAGCTAACATACTTTTGTTTCCATAGCTAAACCAAAGAGGCAATGAGTTGAGTTCATTTTCCAGCTTCTACCTTGAACAAATTCCTTAACGTGTCTGTGCATCATGTTTATCGGCCATCATATGGGAGAGGATAGCACAGCCAAGTCCTGATTTTCCATGCTAATAAAGAGGTGAACTGGCACAAATAATCCATGAGCAACAAATAATAGAAAAGGCATTTGTTTTTGGCTCTGGAAGGCATCATGCCATACATTGTCTTGGCAGCAAATTGATCTTCTTTTGGGCTTATTTCTTAAGTAATATTACAGTAAGTGTACATTCGTTGCATGCTCACTGGCTGAACAGGGTGGGCATGAGGATGAATTAAAAGCATGGCTAATGGTGAGAAGCAGCAAGATCTAAGGAAGTTGAGAGTTCATATAAAGGCAAGTAAGAAAGCTAATAGATATTTGTCCAGTGCAATGAGTGTCCCAAGATAAAAGGTGTACATTTAATATTTCTTTGAACAGTGGCAAAACTATTTTTAAGTTTCTTTTTTTCTTAAGCAGATGTAACTAGATACAGAATTTGACTTTTAAAAGATGCATGTGTTAATCAGTCACCACTGTAAGGAGACAGAATATGTCTTAAAGAGGTTCAATAAGTAGCTAAACTTTGGGTGCAGTCTATCTTTACATTGATAGTTTTACTCTGCTGTCATTGAAGTCCCCTCAGTATCCCAAAGCATTAGCAGTTTTTAGCAAACTAAGCAGTGGCCACACCACCACTTGCAGGCTGTGTTTATATTTAGGTCTCAGTAAGAAGAGAATGTTTCCCTTTTTTTCATCACTGAATCTCATGCTGATTCAATGGAAAAATGGAGAAGATGGTAATAGGGTCTGTTTCGACTAGGTTTGAAGCTTTCCAAATGTGGGAGTTGGAAAAGATATGATAAAAATCGGCTTGCAAAGAAGGAGGGGACAGAATTGTTCCCACAATGCTTTTGAAAAGTCCTGTTTGATTGTATATACTGATAAGGCAACTTAAACTGCAAACACACATAAAAGATATAAACAGGCAAATGTCAGGCTCATTTCCTGTAATCGGGTATCACTGCTTAGCTTGTGATGAGCCTAGAGGGACTTTTTCACCAAAGTTTGAACCCCAGTTTCTAGGCCACTTTATAATTATCACATCTGGGGAGGATCAGTCAACTAAAAAGGTTTTGTTTTTTTTTTTTAAAGGCAGGATTTTGAATTACTAACCACTAAGAAGTCATTAACTAATTCCACTTGTTCCAGACTTTGTGGTTCCAAATGTATTACTGGGAACTCTTTAGCTTGGAAATTTAAGTCTAGTTGTTCCACAGATTACCCAGACTTTGTTCTATTTTCTAGTTCACTGCTGCTTTGAAAGTAGTGGAAATTAGAATTATTAAAAAAAAAAGTTCCATGTAAATTAATCCATAATTCTATTACATTTTGTTTGCAAGTGGTTTAAGTAACACAAGTTCATTACTTACGACACCCTGAAATGTAAATAGGTGGCAAGCATTAAAATCATCCTGGGTCAGGAGTCAAATATGAGGGTGACAGAGGGCTGTTTTGAAATATAGAAAAAAAAAGCAGACTCAGAGCAAGATCTTCCTGGCTGACTAATCAAGATTGTCCTGTTTGCCATGACATTTGGTACTGCAACCAGTGGTGTCAGCAACATCTCCTGGCAGAAAGGCACCAGACATGATATATAACTTAGACGCTTCTTTGACCTCTTTCCTGGAAGGAAACCGTCCTCACTAATACCACTGCTACATTCAAACAAGCCGTTCATCACTGTCGTGGGTGCTGAGCTATTTATACTGCCAATGTGCTAGCTCTACGCAAGGAATGGTGAACTTCCTCCCCAGGGCTACACCCTCTGTCATGACCCAAGGATAAACAAGTTTTTCACATATTACTCTGATTTTCTTTTTTTCCTTATTGTTTCCTATTTCCTATTTCCTTGCATTCCCTTTATGCTTTCTGTGGGCTTGGGAATGTCAGCAAAGACAATACAACATTCATTTCACCATTACTGAGAGAGCAACTTCAACAATGATCACCAAGACCTGTTTGTATGTGGGAAGTGCAATCTGAGACCCACTCAACACAGGGAGGAAAATGTTTACATGTCACATAGAGCCAGGACATGGAGCTACCATTTAATACAAATATTTGGTAATATGAAATATTTTAAGTTTATTAATTTATAAAGCCCATTTCTCTTTTGGGTTCTATTTGTGGTAAAGGGCATTAAATGTTGGCAGTGGTATTCAATATGATCAACAGTTTCAGAATTTAGACTTCAGAGCCTTTGGTTCAAATTATTTTGATTTAAACATATTTAAGGGCTGCTGCACCTCCCCCTGCAGTGACCTTTAGGGCTAACCGGCCCTAGGTCCGGCTGGGCAACCAGCGCGCAGCGGGAGAACAGCAAAACCCTACATACCTGCTGCACCTCCCCCCGCAGTGATCTTTAGGAATGGCTTTCGCCAAGGTCCCTAGATCCGGCTGGGCAACCAGCGCGCGGGGGGAGAACAGCCTGAAGCAGAGGAAGTGCAACGGAAGTTCCCTGAAAAGGCAGAAGCTTATCAATAGATAACGACCACCAAGAACCACTACAAGAATGCTAAAAATCTTTTCCCCCGTCTTTCTAGAACTACAAACTTTAATCCCTTATTTGTCTTTCTAAACTTCCTTCTTTCTTCTATAATGGTCATTGCTTGTTATGTAGATCACCTCCCTGATAGTGGTAGACTGAGCCCATGAGCAAGCTGATTTCCTTGATATTCATTCCTGTGCTTTTGGAAAACATATATATACTGGTCACAAATTTAGAGAAAATTACACTCAGATTTTCACTCTTGAAGTGTGTCTGTGTGTCATTTCTTTCGCCGACGCCCTGACCACCCTACACGCTGCTCTCAACCCTGAGGTGGCCTCATCATCTACTGCCTACTGCTGTGCTGGTCCGCGGCAGTTGGCGCCCAAACGTGGGGCCCCGACATTTCATTTCATTTCATTTCATTTCATTGTGTCTTCCACCCAAAGAAGAGGTGAGTAACGGAGAGATCGTGTTGGGTAAGCTATCTCCCTTCTTGTGTGTGTGAGTGTGAATGTGATTCCCTTAAAATACCCTCTTTTAAACAGTCAGGGATAGGATCCTCACTGGAGCGTCCGGAGCTCGCTGATAAAGGATGATCAGTTCAAGATAGTGAGAAGTTTTTCTAAGAGTGAATGCTCGTGGTGCTGTGTGTGTGTGAGAGTGCATGAATACGGCTCCACGGCCTCGTGTCTACGGAGTCTGAGTGGGCTGCACCCGCGATTCCCGTGGAGGAACGTCATATGGCATAACGGTCATCTGCTCTTCCGAGTAGCCTGGTCCGGGACTTATACGGACAGACCTTAGCTAAGATGCCTCCGCAAGTTCCCGCGAGGGACACGGGCCGGACAGCACAGTTGAAAGAAATCTTTGCTTGAGTGAACGAAAGCACCACGAGACCAAAAAAAATCTTTTTCTATCTATATTAAAAAATATGATTGAAACACGAGGTATTAAAGTAAATAAGAAAGCTCTACTGCAACTTTATAAATTTATATTACGGGTATGCCCGTGGTTTCCAGAAGAAGGTAGTTTGTCACTGGAAACTTGGAAGAAAGTAGGAAAAGAAGTGAGAGTTTTATGCCCTTCATGGACCATCTCAGGTTCTGAGACAGGCTCTGTCCTTGTGGGTACAAATTAGAGATTTGTTGGGTGATGCCACTGAGGCAGAATTGTGGGAAGGCCAACAGGATGAAGTTCAGGATAATCCTAAAAACAATAATGATCTACTCAAGCCTCTGCTCCCGTATCAAAGGAATCCCTTTCCCAGTCAGAGGATGAGTTTAATGATCATGAATATACTGAAATGCTAGATAAATTAACTTTCAAAAATGATAAACCCTCCCGCCCACCCGCTAACCCTTTTCCAGTTGTTACCAAACCTAAGATTGCATTACATAATAATCCTAATCATATCAAAGCCCATCAAGGGCCCCTAGGTGGCATTTTAGGATTAGCAAAAAAGGCCAGTAAGGAGATTTTTCATTTACTTTTCCCGTTGCCGGACCTCCGGCTTTGTCTCGCGCTGATTAAGGCCCTGCATGGGAGGCCATCCCCATAAAAACTCTTAAAAAATTACAGTTAGCTGTTCAGACAACGGGTCATAACTCCCCTTATATTTATCAAATTATTGACATATTATCAGCCACCTGGATGACCCCTTATGACTGGCATAATCTTGCCAAGGCTGTTCTTCCTTCAGCAATGTATGTATTATTTCACATGGAATATGAGGACCAAGTACATGCCTTCCTTAAAAATCATGATGAGGTTAGGGCTGAGAAAATTTCCCTTTCTATGTTCATGGGAACAGACAAATATGCTTGAAAGGTCCATGCAGCAGGCCGGAATGCAGGAGCCAACCAGTAAGCCCACCTGGGGGGCAGGAATGTGGATACCTGCCTGGAGGACTCAGACAATGAGCCTCCCCCCTCCCACTACGAGTCTCATCTCAGACAAAGAACCTCTACCTGCCCTACAAACTAGAACCTCTACCTGCCCTACAAACTTTTCCCGCCGTACGAGCCCAACTACCCACCTGACCTCTCCTCACCCTATAAAACCCTGCTTCCCCCTAACTATGGGCGCGGCTTCACTGACCCCCACCTTGGGTCTGTGAGGTCCGCCCGGGGCGCAATAAACTTTCCCCCCCCTTGAAAAATGTAGCCTGGCTCTCCTTGTCTTTACTGAGCTTAACCTTTCAATGCTGAGGTACGCAGACAAGCTGCCCTTCCAAAAGAAGTCCTAGTTGAAATTAATAAACTAGCAGTTGCCTCATGGCAACTGAGTACACCTGAGTACAAACCCACTAGTCTCACTGATACACACCAACGCCAGGATGAAATGTACCAGGATTTTGTGGCTAGATTAGAAACTGCTCTGGATAAGGTTCTTCCATCCTCCGGAGCACGAGATTTATTGTTTAAACAACTTGCATGGTAAACTGCTAATTCCCTCTGTAAAGAACTTATTAGACCTATAAGAAAAACTGGTATGCTTCAACATTACATTAAAGTTTGCTTAAATGCTTCCCCGCGACACTAGATCAAGGGTCTAAATTAGAGAAAATAAATAAAAAACTCAAAAACTTATGGCTGTCTGTATCCCTAAATGACATCAAAGAGGACTCAGCTGACAGCCCCATATTAATAAAACAATTGCCTAAACAGATAGGTCGTTTTTGCCTGGCTGGAGACAAAATTAAATATTCAAAACAAAAGGTAAAATAAAAAATAGCCTGCAGTATTACAAAAAGTGATCAGGATTCTTGGGATAGTAAAATTGTTTTTCAAAAGCCAAAAGTTTATTCTAGAGCCAATGCTGACCTCTTTGCAGAGGCATCGGTTCCCAATTATGAGACCATTTCAAAATCCAGCCCAAATTTCCAGCTCGGACTTGGCTAAAATTGTTGAGATAAAAATAAAAACTCAAGAACAAATAAAAGATAATGTGTCATAATCTTAAATAAAACAAAACAAAACAAAAATGCTCCAATCTTTTCCTGTTAATTATTTGGGGAAGAGACTAGGTTCCCCCCAGTGAAGTTTTTTGCCATTTGTTTCTTTTAAAATAAATAAATAAAGCATTTTTAAATAATAGTATTCAAAGTTAATTCACATATGAGTGTATGAGACTATATGACTATAATATAAATAAAAGGTTTTTATTAAAATAGTATGAACCCACTGCAGTGGACTGGTGGAGGCTGCCCTTGATCTCAACAAGCAGCTGCCTGGACTGTTTCTCCAGTGTTGGGATCACTGACAGGTCTCTACTACCTTCCTGCTGTGGAGGACTGAGCTTTTCTATTATCCACCTTAAATGACTATTGGTTCATTCTACTATCCACCTTAAATGACTATTGGTTCATTCCAAAAAAAAAAAAAAAAAAAAAGTTCCATTTCCCTGTGTTTCTTTGATTATAAAGTTTAAATTGTCTTAGGCAGAAACTGCTCAGTTACTTTTGACGTGCTAACAAGCTATACAAAATGCTTATTGGTTGAATAAAAGCTTTTAATTTTACTTATTGGACCTGTAAAAGATTAAGTTTCTTGTTAAAACAAACTAACCTGGTAAAACATAAAGTGATGATACAGACATTTTTGAGCTAAATTCTAAACCTCAAATTTTACAGGCAGACTGTAAAAATTTACCTCTTCTCCTGTTCTCAAGATAACAGTGTACTTTTATGTTTTAAAATATGTCCGTTCCCAGTGAGATAATATGTTAACAACCTAAAGCCATATAATCATTTCTTAAAAATGTAAACTCCAAAAATATTTTCTTATCAAAAAAAAAAAAAATTAGTAAAAACTGCCGTGACTACTGTGGTCTCGAGCCCAAGGTCTTTGGTAATAATTAAGATTAGACACTTATTCTGTATACAGATTTTAGCTGTTAACTCATTAAAAACCTCAGTATCTTCACACATTGCTAAAATAACTGTTTCAAAATATATACACATGGTCAAAATTTTAAATGTTATCAAGAGATCTCTGTATCTGTTTGTCTGTCTTTGTGTTTTGTTTTTTACCTCCGGAGGACTAATTATAAATGGCGCCTTTAAATTATCATAAAACAAATCTTAAGATCTTAATCAAACAATTTTTTAATAAACAAAAACTAGTTTAAATTTTATAATGTAATTCAAAGCATATATGCCTTAAAGTTATGAATACTTTGTTTAAATGTGTTTCAAAAAGAAATTTCTGGTATAAAAAGTACTTTTCTCCTTCCTACTGAGTCACATGTATGTGAAAAATGTACATAGTATCTATATGGTGCTGATTTTTTTTTTTGTTTTTATTAATTTGCCTAATTGCTTCTTTATTAGCTAGCCTACAAAAACTTAGGTATGTGCCATTATATTATTAACAACCATGCAAAATGGAATTCCAGTCATAACAAACTAAAACTACAACTAAACTTTCAGGTTTACTTTTTGCACCTATTTGTAAAACCTAAAAATTCTAATGTCATATTACCTTGTGTGTTCACATTTAAGTCATCTAGTACAAACAGATAACAGTATTATAATGCCTTACTGCTAATGAAAGATGTGACAATCCTAAATGGATGTAATGTAAAATGTGTGTTTACAAAGAAAAACATGTATTAAAAATAGATATTTTAATGGTCCTAAAAGTAAAGTGATAAGTGTTAAACCAAATGTTGAAGGTCTAAAAGAATTAAAAAGTAACAAGGCTAAGGAAAGTGTTAAATCTCAAAGAAATTTTACAAAAACAAATTTTGTATACTCAAATAATTTATATTATTTTAGTATTTTGGGAACACATTAGCTAAAAAATAATTTTTGGTTAATAATAACTGAGTTTTAATCTAATGGGTTGTTTCAAAACATGTACTTATACACTAACATTGGGTATAATCTTGGCCCTTGTCTAGGTTAATGATTTTGGGTACATAATGTCTTTTAGTGTCTGAAAAACTAAGATTTTTGAGATGACAATTAAAGGTTATAATTTGATTGTCAATATTATACTCAGGGCTAGAATTTTTATAAAAATTAAATATGTTTGTTGTTTTTGCTGTTTTCTAAGTATTTATGACACAGCTTCCCAAAAATCTAAATTAAAGTAAAATTTGGTAGCCTGTCATTTAATCAATTAAAGGAAATTTTGTGGAACCTCAGCAGAGCTTTAGAGATACTCCACAAACTTTCTCCTTTTCCTCCTGGGAAGGACATTAGATAAATTTATCCTATCTGGTTTACCTGGTAAAGTTACACTACAAGGAAACCACTGTCACTTGAAAAAATGGTAAAACTCTAATAATATGTACAAAAATGTTAACATTGGTTTTCTAAATCAAAATCTTTCAATACCTGATATATGTAAATTGTCAATGATTATTGTTGCCTTGCAATATTATATACTTCAATGATTTAATGTCTGCAGCACTTGTTTCTACACAATATAAGAAGAAAAGGCCTCAATTGATTCAAAATGATAAACTTTTGAAAGTAAAAATCTTTCTACAAAGGACTGTATAGACTGTTGGATATAAACCTGATTTTTACTGTTTTGTTTGGCATAACATTGAAAATGTTTCTACATTTTACCTTATATTCAACAAAGTTTTCTTGTTTTGACTGACCACACTCTACAGCAATGTTATATATATATATATATATATATATATATTTTTCTTTTTCTAGCAGAGCTAACCTTTTGTGTGGCTTTGAGTACAATTCTTCCAGGGAGCTGACATAGAGCTAAACTAAAATGTGGAGAAACTGCTGCTTTGTTTGTAGGGTTCCAGACACCTCTGAAAATGATGAGAAAGTTTGCCTCCATTGGCAGGACTGAATAACCCGGTTCCCTGAACAAAAAGCTCTGTCATAAAGCCTGAACTCTTTCATCTTTTCGCTGCCTTTGATATACACTTCAAACAACCTGGACAGGACACCACTAATATCCCAGTGCGTGCCTACGTTGGATACCCCTTCGCTAAACTTCTGGGGAATGCCTCAGCTACACGCATTCAATCGCATGGGACTTCTTACTCCATTCATTGTTCCAGTTGCATTGATACTAATTGTATTATCCCCTCTCTTGTTCGTCTATATCCTGTGGTGGTCTTGCTCAAAAGACCCTCCTATGTTATGTTACCTGTTGATTTACATGATATGCCTTGGTATGATAATATTGCCATGCAAGTTTTAAATGAGGTACATGCTCTTCTTCGTCCTAAACGTTTTACCCTTATTTTAGGCATTGCTGCCCTGATTTCCCTGGTTACCTCATTGGCTGCTTCCTCCATTGCTTTAATTCAGGAAGCTAAGACAGCTTCTTTTGTAAATGACCTTACCAAAAAACGTGTCCATGGCGCTCGCTATACAGCGGGACATTGATTATAAGTTAGAAAGAAAGTTAAATGCTCTGGAAGAAATTGTTATTGCTATTGGCAATGAGGTTCAACTTCTCAAACAACAACTGTCTACTCGTTGCCATGTTCAGTTTTGTTTCATTTGTGTTACGCCTTTACATTATAACTCCTTACATTGGAATCTTACCAAACATCACCTATTGGACATCTGGCAAGACAATGACCTTTCTCATGACCTTTCGTCTCTCCAAGCTGAAATTTCTGCTATCAGTAAGTCTCATCTGCACACTTCACTCTCTTCCTTTGCTCATTCTCTAGCTTCCACTCTCCAATCTTTGACTCCTACTCACTGGTATCATCTCATCTCTCCTTTATTGTTCTTTCCCTACTCGCCCTGTTCCTTTGTTTACTCCTTCCCCTCTGTGTCCACCTACTTCACAGGTCCATTCATCGTCTTCAACGAGATATGTACACCTTCCAGCTCCCTTCTAAAAACAAAGGGGGACCTGCTGCACCTCCCCCTGCAGTGACCTTTAGGGCTAACCGGCCCTAGGTCCGGCTGGGCAACCAGCGCGCAGCGGGAGAACAGCAAAACCCTACATACCTGCTGCACCTCCCCTCCCCCCGCAGTGATCTTTAGGAATGGCTTTCGCCAAGGTCCCTAGATCCGGCTGGGCAACCAGCGCGCGGGGGGGAGAACAGCCTGAAGCAGAGGAAGTGCAACGGAAGTTCCCTGAAAAGGCAGAAGCTTATCAATAGATAACGACCACCAAGAACCACTACAAGAATGCTAAAAATCTTTTCCCCCGTCTTTCTAGAACTACAAACTTTAATCCCTTATTTGTCTTTCTAAACTTCCTTCTTTCTTCTATAATGGTCATTGCTTGTTATGTAGATCACCTCCCTGATAGTGGTAGACTGAGCCCATGAGCAAGCTGATTTCCTTGATATTCATTCCTGTGCTTTTGGAAAACATATATATACTGGTCACAAATTTAGAGAAAATTACACTCAGATTTTCACTCTTGAAGTGTGTCTGTGTGTCATTTCTTTCGCCGACGCCCTGACCACCCTACACGCTGCTCTCAACCCTGAGGTGGCCTCATCATCTACTGCCTACTGCTGTGCTGGTCCGCGGCAAAGGGCCTCCCCTGGTGGCGTGGCAGTTGAGCACTGGGTTGCGAGGCTGCCTGCAGCCTCTGCAGCACCACTTTGAACCCCGGCCACCAGCGAGGGTCCCACAAAAAAAAAACCAAAAAAAAAAAAAAACGATAAACATATTTAAGCTGAATGCAAACTATCCATTAAATACTAATGTACATCTTCGGAGTCTGCTAGCACAGCATCTGGATAAACATCCACTTCTCAAATACCTTGTATTCGAGTGTTTAAAGTATTATCAAATACTTTTATCCCTATAATGTATATTTCTAGAATTTGATGCTTTAGGTATGTTTCTGTAGCCTCTCTAGTTCTTTCTGCATTTCTACAGTTTTATATTTCTCATAATACTGTTAAAATAGTCATGAGTTCTGTGGCCCATGAGAATGGGATTATAATCATGACCCATTCTTTTAGATAGTGGAATGTAAAATGTAACTATTTCTATTTTCCATCAAATTCAGCACTTCATTGCTGAATTCATTATTTACATGATGATCTACGGGATGGATCTGGGAAAGGCATAAAGGTATCCAGAACATTATTCAGTGTCCTTTGCTCCTTGAGCAAACTACAGTTGCATCCATTTTGTTGTCTGTAAGTGCAATCAAGAGGAAGAAGGAAACATCAAGGAATTTGCCTTGCACCTTTGTACCAGATGTTTTTTCTGAATGTAAGTTGCATGTTTTATGAGCAATGCATTCTTCCCAAGTGACACGAGACTTCGTCCCCTGCAGGACTGGTGCCATTGACAGTGATGATGGAGAAATAGGAACTTTGGGCTACTGTCTGGGGTGATGACCCTTCATTATGGAGAAATTTTTCTTTCTTTTTTTATTCTGAAAACTTAAAATATAAACAGGACAGTTCCTAAGTGATCATCTTTGGGAATACCTGAAACTTTTGGAAAATATACATTTATGTAGTGTATTAAATAAGTGATTTAACAAGCTTTTGGTAAAATGAAGGGGTATGACAGAAGAACTCATTTCATCTCTATCACATCACTAGTTTGAGTAAAGTTAAAAAAAAGCTCAGAGTCATCAGGAAAAATACTTAAGTTAAATTAAAAAAAACCTAATTAAGATCAGAAAAGGTCACCAAAAATAAGCTAGAAAAAGTTTCTCCCTAGAAATTCAGCATGAAGTTTGAGACTGATTTAAAAGTAGATTTTAAAAGCTGCTACATTCTTATAGGGTCTATATAGTTTTAAAAAAACAAACCCTAAACTTCCAATTGAAGTACCTGTTAAAAAGTTATCCACTGTGCAAAATAAAACTATTCTACAAGTCATTACACACTAAAAATATTTCTTGCAAGTCAGAATAAAAGTTTAGAGATTAGTTATTTGCACAGTTGCCTTTGAAAATCAAATTGGAGACACTGACTTCAGAGTCATTTTACAGTTAGAACAGGGTTCAACATGCTTGGCAAGTATAAATAACTGGAAGGCATGCATGAGCTGCTTATATTAATGTCTCAAACTTTTAAAATTGCAGAGCACAAAATAATGATACATCTCAATGATCCATCACAAAATAATGATACATCCCATGTGTGTCACACATTTACATTTTATCTGAAAGGAATATCTCATGAGAAGGTGTCTGATATATTATATTCCATTTTTATTCTTTTTCTTTCAATATAGGTCTGGAGTCATTAAATTGATTCTATCACTGGCTAATGAATTGAAGCCTATAATTGGGGATCCCTGGCTCTCATGCATACTACTCATTGTCTGTCTGCTCATTAAATAACAGAGTAGATGGTGAAAGGGTAAAGTTTCATGTGAATCCCTGAGCAGCCTCAACCTAGGAAAAGGAAGGCAGCTAACTCTAAGATTCAGCTGTAGTTGCCAGGGAATGTCCTGCCATCCAACTATCTAATCTCATCAGCATCTTGCTTAGATGCTCAAAATTAATTCATCATTCATTCATCCTTGAAAAGTTAGAATTCAAGATTGCAAATGCAAAATCTAAGTTTGTTTGGCAGAATTTTCTCTTGGGGATTAGCTGACACCCCCCCCCCCCATTGAGAGTATGAGAGGTGGTAAGGTGTTTGTGGGAATGGGAGAAGACACATGCATTAGAAAGAGGAAAAACAGGAGCAGAAGGGTGGGAGAGTGCCCAGGCAACACTTGAATCTCATAACCTGGCCCCCAGAAAGAATCTCTTTTATTGAAATAAAAAATACTGAGAAAATAAAAATAACGGAAAACAGAAGAAAATAAGCTGTGCAAGTCTGGGTTCTAATTTCAGAAGAACTTTCAGGGCAAAGGAGCTTGATAAGTGATATTCATTGGTATTCTGAATCTTTATTAAATATTGATGATAATTTAAATATTTAAAGGTCTAACCTTCTGATTTGTAGATCAAAGTTAATGCTCATGTTTGTTTTCTCAAGACGTGGAACTGCAAATCGAAGGCCCAGAGAATACTAAAAACAAAAATAGGAAAAGCACACAATACATTACGTTATCACATGGGAGGGACCTTACAGACAGTCTAAAACTCCTTTAAAGTCATCTCTGCAAAACACCAACCTAGATCACTTTTCACTTATATATCTGAGGTGGCTTAGCAAAAGCCATGCAACTTAGCTGGCAGGGCCCAGAAATTTTGAATCCCTCTTTATCCATCATGAGCTGCTTATATTAATGTCTCAAACATAGAGGCTCATGAGAGCCTCTATATCCATCAAGGTCCCTCTCTTCATTTAACCACAAATTGACTCTCCTCCTGCCGCCTTCCTTCTGGGCTAAATTAAAAACAAATTAAATATATGACAGGATAGTAACTTAGAAAAATGCAGCACTTTTGTTTCATGGACTTTAATGACTTTTTTATCATAGATCATCATCATTTCACTACCTCTTATTCAATGTGCTACAAGCCAGGTATTTCACTAATGACTTTCCATACATCATATCATTGCACTGCTCCAAACATCCCAGTAGGGTAGTCTTCCATTTCAATTTCACTTGCCTAGGTATCACAGCTTATAAGTGGCAAATGGAATTTAAACCCAGGTATGTCTAATTATTAAGCCTGTACATCAAGAGGCTCACCCATGTTCCAAATGTGCAAGTTTCTATCAGACCTCTGGGACTTTTTGCATGTTCTTCTTTCTTCTTTGGAAGACTTTTAGGTCTTTTCCAAGTTTTCTACTTGGAGAACTCCTATTCATGCCTCAAAGCTCAGGGCAAGAAACTATCTGAAACATGTCCTCTCATCCCACAGACTGGATAATGCTAAAATTTTCCTCCTTTTTATTCCCTGTTTCCTTTTTTACAACTCTGCATCACTCAACCTATGAAAGATCACTAATTTTAAATGTCTTCAGGTTATTTATTTTCATCTTGATATTGTTGGACTAGCTTAGCACCAGACTCATAGAAGGAATGCAATTAAAATGATTGAGGGATGATGAAAAAGAGTGTGCCATTGCACACACACACTTACAGTGCTGTATCTTACTATACTGTGATGAAGTCTGCCCTATGCTGTTCTTCACTATTCAGCATGGGTGAAGATATAATGAAGGTGAGTATTTCTTACTAGTAAGACACACCCACACTGAAGACCAAATATCTGGGCATTGATTGTAAAGTGCTTTGTGAAGCAGAATTTTTTTTCATTTTCCTGCTTGAGAGATTTTGCAAGTTTTAGTGAATTTTGTTGGTGCAGAAATATTTTATATTACTAAACCTATTCTATGAAAATGACATTACTGCTTACAACTCAGCAGTAAAGCTTCTGAATACTACTTTGAATGCTTTGTTAACTTAAAATAATGAGTCACTTGATCACTATTTTTTAAAAATATTGGGACTTGGATGAATATTCCCAGTGATTTATGATGCTTTTAATATTTAGGACTGTTTTTGCATTTGGAATTTTATTACAATCCACTGAGAATTTTCTTTTCAAAGTGCAAAATGAAGAAGTAAATAAATCAAAGTGTTTTATAACAAAACAGAATGCAATAAAATTTGATGGTTTAAGGGCATTAAAGGGTGAGATAAGAAAGCTATTAGGTTTCCTCTGCTATAGCCCTCAGAGATAAAACGAATACAAACAATTTACTTCCTTGACTTCTAAAGATTATTTGTTGGTAAAATGAACTAACATTCTTTCACATAAATACATTCATAGTTAAGACCACACTGCCATTTTTACCCTCCAATTTCAATGACACTAGTGGCCACTTTTTGTTCCATGATTATCCTTAATTATTAATGGTTTTAGATGGTCTCTGGTCTAGATTTAACACTTTTAATACTAAAAAAAGGATTGAGTGGCCAGTCACCTATAGATCCTGTTACCATTACCATCATGTCATTTCATTTTTCTTTGGGTAGACTTCTTCATTTCAAATTAGGTGGTTGGATTTTTCTTAAAAACTAGCAGAAGGATTCATTAGCTTTTAGATAAAAGGATTCTAATGAAAAATGTTCTAATATCTCAGCTTAGACATCCCATTTTATCTTTCATGACATTGTTTTAAAAACTCATCTGTTATTCATTAGATTTTATCTAAGTACTTTTGACAATTTGGCAGACTGGACCGATCATGGGCTTTTTGTATAAACCTGGTTGAATCTTGCTTCTGTTTTTCATTGCCTGTGTGACTTTGGGCAAGTCACTTGACTTCCGTAAGTCTCAGCTTCCACATCCATTTAGTAGAAGAAACTCCTGACTCATAGGTTGGTTAGTGTGAAAATTAAATGATAACATAAAAATAGTGCCCAGTTGGGTTTATAACATGGAGATCAGTCAATACATGTTAGCTAATTGTAATCTGTTACAAAAGTTTATCTTTCATTTAAATACTTTTTTTTCACACAACAAATGAGTTTTCTAGACTTACTTGGCACATTTTTAATACTGAAGATTGAGGGAATAGAGTTAATTATAGTGTAAAATGCAAAAATATTATTCTAGTACATCTTAAAGTATAAACTGGGAATAGGTATCACTTGATTAAACATTTCAAATGCTGAAGTAAATGTGTTAAACCCTGGAGAGAAAAAGATAATTTTACTGCAGGACTTCTTAGTACATTTAAAAATACACATATGTACCTGAATCTCCAAGGGAGAAGATGATACTCAGCAATGACACAAAACTTCCTTTGAAAGGTTTAACTCAAGGTCTTAGCACTCTGGACTAACTTAGGAAGCTGTTCTGAGACAAACCTATGCAATTATGTGTAAGTTTTCATGAAATTTTTTTAAAAAGCCAATTTCATTGATAATCATAAACACCTAATTTAAAAATAGGGGAATATATATGCTTAGCATATGTAACATTTATTTATATAGTATTTGTAGATTTCAGGAATTTTCTGGTTTATGACTTTGTCAAATAATCATTTCCACAGTGGTATTTATTATAATTAGTTACTATGCATATACTTAAAGAGCAATTGCCTAAAATAAATTTATCATCCATGGGTAATCCTAAATGGAAAGTTCCTAAATCCAGAAACAAAGATTTTTAAAAAGAAAGCAAAACAACTCCATATTCTTTCATAAGCATGTTATAGATCATTATTAATCCTTTCCTTTTCTTGTTACAATTTTCTTTATTATTCTTCAAGTAAGATGTATGGAAAATATTAGTGTGTAAAGCTTATTCAAAAACTTGATTGTGGGGATGAGGACTATGGACTTTGCTGCCTTAGTGGTGAATGTGGTGGTGTGATAATATACATCTGAAGAGGTGTGAACCTGTACCTCTGAATCAGCCACAGTGTTGTAAAACAATGTTATCAATGAAAAGTGGACTTTGTAATATTTTAATATAGAAGTACTGTGAATGATCTTCACATGGCAGGTATATCAAAAATAAAAGCTTTATCGTCTTTGCTAAAATTTTAATTATATAATTTCTTAAGTCCTTTACTTTGTTGATGTTTTTAAATAAAATTGGTGGTGAAATGCAAAGAAAAAAAATCTGATTAAAAAAATAGCCTTCATAGATTCTAGTGACTTAACAGACAAGAAAGTAATGTCAAAAGACAGGCATATATAAATATTTTTAACCTCAGATTATCCTCTCTGTCAGTTATAATGATGAATCCCATCTCCCTGGTAATTTCCTGACTAATCTATTTTAGTGTTATGTGCCAAGTTGCTGAGTGCTAACTGGGCGCTTCCCACTAGGTCTCTTTAAGATTCAATTAGACAGAAATCAGTAAGAGCCTCTGGGTTTCTCTTACATTTGTTCCAGCCGCCATCGGGTTTCCAAGGTCACACACCACCATTCTGGTTACATTTTCCATCCTGTACTCACAGCTCAGTGGTCGTAATCCCTGCAATGGAAAAGAACACCAGCATGGAGGTCAAGGCCAGAATAAATGACATCCTGTCACAAAAGTGATGCCTTGGGTGAGGGACGCTTCTTTTGATTTCAAACAGCTGTGTGGGTAACTATGCCCCAAATTAATTTGTGACCATCAGAGAAGAGACCAAAATTGAATTTTAGAAAGAAAAATGCTGCAATGGTAAACATATTTTCATTGTATTTAATTGAGGAAGAAAATGTTTAGTATTTATGTGACTATTTTAGAAATTATTTTCACTATTAATGTTAAAATTGGGTATGAAGATCACAAATAATTAAAGGCGACTAAACAAATTATTCTTCCAATATTAAAATGATGGTAATACATAGACATAGCGCATGACTCCATAACTATTGCAGAAGAATTGCCTTGAACACAAATTCTGCTCCTCATGGTCCCGTTTTGAGATTATGCAATCAATCTAAGTTTAACTTTCCAAATATTTAAGATGAGAACACTTTTTATTTCCCTAGAGTTTCCTATCTCCTTCTCCCCCACTATATTCTATTCTGATTAGAGGGTATAAAGTTTGAGGAGGTATTTAGAAGTAGATGCAGAAGAAGGTCTCAAGATTATACCAGATGAGAGATGGAAGAAAATATTTATCTTTGAATGGCTGTCCTCTGCTCACAGTTCCACCTGGAGTTTTCATGCTTCTCCTGATGCCAGGAAATCCACACCTTGGTTTCCACTCTCAGCCCATTTCCATACTTCAAGACCTAATGTCCCCATGGCTTTGTTTTGCTTTGGTGACAGCTACATGTGATCATCCATTATTCCATTCTAAGTTGTTAAGTGCTACTACTATATTCACCTGTCACCTTTATTCCCAGAGATAAGCTTGCAACGTGAGGACTTTCACAAAGGAGCAAGCTTTGGTGAATTTCTGCCCCTATGAGAAATCCGTGGAAGAGGGTTTCCAAGATGAGGACTATTTCTCCACTTGTCAGCTCTATGAAATTTCATACAAGGAGTTAACGATTTTACTGTTTGACAAATGAGAAAGGAGTGAATCACTGATAGTTGGAGGCACCATTTATACATGCTCTTTTCAAATAACCTGAAAGACATTTTCATTCCAGTAGGTAAGAAACATATTTTCAAAAAGCTGATAATAATCTCTTTTCTCAAAGATAGCTCTAGCATGTATTCAAGTTCTTAAGGAGTCATGCCTAAATCCTGATCATCTTGGGATGTCTTATGCTGGGATTATTAACTCAATCCTAAAAGCAGGGAAAATAAGAAACCCAACTAAAACTTTAAAAAATGCTCATGTGTCCCTTGAAAATGATTCAAGGATTTAGTTTCTATAGTAAATAGTTTTATCTTATCTAAGGTTAAAAGTTATATGTACACTTTTTTCCAGCTCTCTAGAAATAGCTTTTTCAAATCACTCAAAGATCTTTCCTCCTCCAGCCCCTCCACCCTTTTCTTTTTTTAACCTTTATTTCCTCTCTTTGAGTGACAGAAACAGGAATTGTTTTTCCCAGATACTTCTAGATTAATTTTCAACTTTTCCAAGGGATGCTCTTGTTTGAAGTCATTTATAGCTTTTAGAGTAAATACTCACAATGTACCTATTATTTACCAGGCATGATATAAAAAAATCCCTTCTCCTCACAGAATTTCCAATTCTTATAACAATTGTAATAAGTAATGATAAGTGATTATATCCAATAGTAGAAATACACAATATAGTTTCATAAGTGTTATAACAGAAGTAATAGATAGTGATAGGAGGACAAGCACATAGATTAAAGCAATCTGAGGGCTTCCTGAAGGAAGTGACATCTCAGCTGATGGGAGGCAGTATAGCTCAGTGGTTAAGAGCAGGGACCTGTACCTAACAGCTGAAGTTTCAATCTTAGTTCTGCTATATAATAGCTGTCTAACTTTGGGTATATTCCTGAGAATTTTTCCTTATATATGAAACGAGGATAATAATAATCTTGCATGTCTCTATAAGCCTGTTATGAAGATTAAGTAAATTAAATATCTGCAAGAATTCAGAGCAGTGCCCAGCACACAGTAATTGCTTAATAAATATTAGCAGTCTCAATAATTACTAAGCTGAGGCTTGAAGAATAAGTAGAAAAAAAGTAAGTTAAAGAGGATGAGAGAGGAGAGCTCATGTTTCAGAAAGATGGCATAGGGGGTGGTTGCAAGCTCTCTGGGCTAGAGAGCACAGGTATTACAGAAACTGAAAAGAAATTCAGTCCCACTAGAATTTTGGATGTGGGGGTAAAAGAAGGAATCTTGGACTAGTGCTAGGGCTGCAGAGGTAAGCAGCGGTGATAGAATTAAGGACTTCATGAGCCACCTCAGGGATTGGAACTTTATCCTAAAACAGTAGGGAGCTAGGAGGATTTTAATCAAGAGAGTGACAAGGTCAGATGGCATTTTAGAAAGAAATATCCTTTGCTGGGGAGAGACTAGCGGAGGGTGTGGGGTGAAGGGGGTAGGAGGGGTGAGTGAGGAGACTGTGAACTAATCTCAGAAAAAGGTCAGGGCAACCTGGATGAATGCAGTTTTGGGAAGTTAGATGAAGAGGGGATATGGACTTGAGAAATTCACCATTAATTTAGGCTTTAGAAACTAGATGGATACTGGTGCCATTCTCTGACACAGGAAATGGAACAGAGGAGCTTGTGAGCAGGGGATGAACAGTCTAGTTCTGGACATGCCGAACTGGAGGGGGTATGAGATGGAGAAGTGAAGTATATATGAGGTCTCTAGAATAGCCGTAGCCATAGAAATGGAAAGCAGAACAGGGCTTACAAGGATCTGGGAATGGGCTGGGGAGTTAGTATCTAACGAGTACAGGGCTTCAGTTTGGGCGATGTAAAAGTTCTGTGCCACAGGGGACTGTGGTGATGGCGCATGGGTGCCTAGGGGAAGGAAATTCTATGGGGACTCAATCTGAGGGGGTGGGGGAAGCAAATATTGTCTAAAAAAATGTAAAAAATGATAAATGTTAAAATAAAAAAATATAAAAAAAAGTTCTGTGCTAGATGGTGAGGACTAATGTGAATGTATTGAATGCCATGGAACTGTATACTTAAAAATGCTTAAAATGATAAACCTTATGTGACATGTATTTTATAATAATAACAATAATAGTAATAATAATGATGATGATAATAATGTAAAGCACATTTGTCTTTATTCCTACAAAAATTGAGTTAATTAAGGTTTCCAGAAAAAGAGATGAGTAGCACCTACATTCAAAAAGATGAATGTTTTCAACAACAAAAGCTCGCAAGAAGATAATCCCTAATACTTTTCCCCTTGAGAGAAATTGTTACAAACAAAAAAAAACCCTGGAAACTGAGTTTAAATGAAACAGTTTACAGACCTCAACTGTTTAAAAACACAGTAGAAATTAGATGTGGCTTAGTCATGTGAAATTCAAAGACAGAGCTAAATCTCTGCCCAAGGGAAATGGAAGGAGAAAAATAGTTAAGGACTCATTTGAGATTATGAATGATGTGTGTTACGTTTACAGCCAAAGATAGAAATGATAAATGCTCACCCATGTTTTTCTTTTCAACAAAGTGAATAGTAAACGGGGTGTTTTGTTCAAAGAACATGTTAGAATAGATGCTTTGTTTAGCAAAGTTGCGGTGGAGCGACATGAAGGGAACTGAAAGAAAAATATGAGTGGAGCCCTAGAACATTAAAAAAAATACTTGAACTTTGTTTATGCATTATTTTACATGTAAGTATTTATAGGTGATATTTTCCTACATATTTCATCAGCAGAAATTCTTAATGATTTCACAAATGTCAAAGATACTTGGTTATTACTAATCTGGATTAGTTTTCTACTGAGAAGATAAGCTAATGAAAACTTAAACTTCCAGACTAGAGATGTAAATAGAGAATTCTGTATTCCCTGCATTTTGAAATGCCAACATCACAAGTTTCTTGATACCTCTTTAGAGGAATTACTTTTTATTAAATTATTTAATTATATGATATATCCACACTCCTGAAAGTATGTGGTTTTCGGCAAACAGAAGACATTTGATAAATTTTCACAGATGAGCAATCCATCAGCAAGAATTTCAGGAAGACACACTGTGCCTAGTTTTGTGTGGAGGGCAGAATGAGAGAATGAGAAACCTGGTCCCGCCCTTAATTGTGAAATCTGTGTATTTCTGAAACCAAGGTCCTCTCTCTATTTTACATAATAGTTGTAAAAACATTGATAATGATGATAATGATTTCCAAACCAACTATTGATAATGATTTTCCAAACCAAGTGATTGAAAACACAGCAGAACATGCAGATA